>NW_028155501.1:0-28731 GCF_963514095.1 Eutrigla gurnardus
CCTGCTGGGCCTGTCCCTCCATGTTGGTCTGCTCTGCTAGTCCCTCCATGTTGGTCTGCTCTGCTAGTCCCTCCATGTTGGTCTGCTCTGCTAGTCCCTCCATGTTGGTCTGCTCTGCTAGTCCCTCCATGTTGGTCTGCTGGGCCTGTCCCTCCATGTTGGTCTGCTCTGCTTGTCCCTCCATGTTGGTCTGCTCTGCTAGTCCCTCCATGTTGGTCTGCTGTGCCTGGCCCTCCATGTTGGTCTGCTCTGCTAGTCCCTCCATGTTGGTCTGCTCTGCTAGTCCCTCCATGTTGGTCTGCTCTGCTAGTCCCTCCATGTTGGTCTGCTCTGCTAGTCCCTCCATGTTGGTCTGCTGTGCTGGCCCTCCATGTTGGTCTGCTCTGCTAGTCCCTCCATGTTGGTCTGCTCTGCTAGTCCCTCCATGTTGGTCTGCTGGGCCTGTCCCTCCATGTTGGTCTGCTCTGCTTGTCCCTCCATGTTGGTCTGCTCTGCTAGTCCCTCCATGTTGGTCTGCTGGGCCTGTCCCTCCATGTTGGTCTGCTCTGCTTGTCCCTCCATGTTGGTCTGCTCTGCTAGTCCCTCCATGTTGGTCTGCTCTGCTAGTCCCTCCATGTTGGTCTGCTGGCCTGTCCCTCCATGTTGGTCTGCTCTGCTTGTCCCTCCATGTTGGTCTGCTCTGCTAGTCCCTCCATGTTGGTCTGCTGGGCCTGTCCCTCCATGTTGGTCTGCTCTGCTTGTCCCTCCATGTTGGTCTGCTCTGCTAGTCCCTCCATGTTGGTCTGCTGGGCCTGTCCCTCCATGTTGGTCTGCTCTGCTAGTCCCTCCATGTTGGTCTGCTGTGCCTGGCCCTCCATGTTGGTCTGCTCTGCTAGTCCCTCCATGTTGGTCTGCTGTGCCTGGCCCTCCATGTTGGTCTGCTCTGCTAGTCCCTCCATGTTGGTCTGCTCTGCTAGTCCCTCCATGTTGGTCTGCTCTGCTAGTCCCTCCATGTTGGTCTGCTGTGCCTGGCCCTCCATGTTGGTCTGCTCTGCTAGTCCCTCCATGTTGGTCTGCTCTGCTAGTCCCTCCATGTTGGTCTGCTGGGCCTGTCCCTCCATGTTGGTCTGCTCTGCTTGTCCCTCCATGTTGGTCTGCTCTGCTAGTCCCTCCATGTTGGTCTGCTCTGCTAGTCCCTCCATGTTGGTCTGCTGTGCCTGGCCCTCCATGTTGGTCTGCTCTGCTAGTCCCTCCATGTTGGTCTGCTGTGCCTGGCCCTCCATGTTGGTCTGCTCTGCTAGTCCCTCCATGTTGGTCTGCTCTGCTAGTCCCTCCATGTTGGTCTGCTCTGCTAGTCCCTCCATGTTGGTCTGCTCTGCTAGTCCCTCCATGTTGGTCTGCTGTGCCTGGCCCTCCATGTTGGTCTGCTCTGCTAGTCCCTCCATGTTGGTCTGCTCTGCTAGTCCCTCCATGTTGGTCTGCTGGGCCTGTCCCTCCATGTTGGTCTGCTCTGCTTGTCCCTCCATGTTGGTCTGCTCTGCTAGTCCCTCCATGTTGGTCTGCTGTGCCTGGCCCTCCATGTTGGTCTGCTCTGCTAGTCCCTCCATGTTGGTCTGCTGTGCCTGGCCCTCCATGTTGGTCTGCTCTGCTAGTCCCTCCATGTTGGTCTGCTCTGCTAGTCCCTCCATGTTGGTCTGCTCTGCTAGTCCCTCCATGTTGGTCTGCTCTGCTAGTCCCTCCATGTTGGTCTGCTGTGCCTGGCCCTCCATGTTGTTCTGCTCTGCTAGTCCCTCCATGTTGGTCTGCTCTGCTAGTCCCTCCATGTTGGTCTGCTGGGCCTGTCCCTCCATGTTGGTCTGCTCTGCTTGTCCCTCCATGTTGGTCTGCTCTGCTAGTCCCTCCATGTTGGTCTGCTGGGCCTGTCCCTCCATGTTGGTCTGCTCTGCTTGTCCCTCCATGTTGGTCTGCTCTGCTAGTCCCTCCATGTTGGTCTGCTGGGCCTGTCCCTCCATGTTGGTCTGCTCTGCTAGTCCCTCCATGTTGGTCTGCTCTGCTAGTCCCTCCATGTTGGTCTGCTGTGCCTGGCCCTCCATGTTGGTCTGCTCTGCTAGTCCCTCCATGTTGGTCTGCTGTGCCTGGCCCTCCATGTTGGTCTGCTCTGCTAGTCCCTCCATGTTGGTCTGCTCTGCTAGTCCCTCCATGTTGGTCTGCTGTGCCTGGCCCTCCATGTTGGTCTGCTCTGCTAGTCCCTCCATGTTGGTCTGCTCTGCTAGTCCCTCCATGTTGGTCTGCTCTGCTAGTCCCTCCATGTTGGTCTGCTCTGCTAGTCCCTCCATGTTGGTCTGCTCTGCTAGTCCCTCCATGTTGGTCTGCTGGGCCTGTCCCTCCATGTTGGTCTGCTCTGCTAGTCCCTCCATGTTGGTCTGCTCTGCTAGTCCCTCCATGTTGGTCTGCTGGGCCTGTCCCTCCATGTTGGTCTGCTCTGCTTGTCCCTCCATGTTGGTCTGCTCTGCTAGTCCCTCCATGTTGGTCTGCTGTGCCTGGCCCTCCATGTTGGTCTGCTCTGCTAGTCCCTCCATGTTGGTCTGCTCTGCTAGTCCCTCCATGTTGGTCTGCTGTGCCTGGCCCTCCATGTTGGTCTGCTCTGCTAGTCCCTCCATGTTGGTCTGCTCTGCTAGTCCCTCCATGTTGGTCTGCTGTGCCTGGCCCTCCATGTTGGTCTGCTCTGCTAGTCTGCTCTGCTAGTCCCTCCATGTTGGTCTGCTCTGCTAGTCCCTCCATGTTGGTCTGCTGTGCCTGGCCCTCCATGTTGGTCTGCTCTGCTAGTCCCTCCATGTTGGTCTGCTCTGCTAGTCCCTCCATGTTGGTCTGCTGTGCCTGGCCCTCCATGTTGGTCTGCTCTGCTAGTCCCTCCATGTTGGTCTGCTCTGCTAGTCCCTCCATGTTGGTCTGCTGGGCCTGTCCCTCCATGTTGGTCTGCTCTGCTTGTCCCTCCATGTTGGTCTGCTCTGCTAGTCCCTCCATGTTGGTCTGCTGGGCCTGTCCCTCCATGTTGGTCTGCTCTGCTTGTCCCTCCATGTTGGTCTGCTCTGCTAGTCCCTCCATGTTGGTCTGCTGTGCCTGGCCCTCCATGTTGGTCTGCTCTGCTAGTCCCTCCATGTTGGTCTGCTCTGCTAGTCCCTCCATGTTGGTCTGCTGGGCCTGTCCCTCCATGTTGGTCTGCTCTGCTTGTCCCTCCATGTTGGTCTGCTCTGCTAGTCCCTCCATGTTGGTCTGCTCTGCTAGTCCCTCCATGTTGGTCTGCTCTGCTAGTCCCTCCATGTTGGTCTGCTGGGCCTGTCCCTCCATGTTGGTCTGCTCTGCTTGTCCCTCCATGTTGGTCTGCTCTGCTAGTCCCTCCATCTTGGTCTGCTGGGCCTGTCCCTCCATGTTGGTCTGCTCTGCTAGTCCCTCCATGTTGGTCTGCTCTGCTAGTCCCTCCATGTTGGTCTGCTGTGCCTGGCCCTCCATGTTGGTCTGCTCTGCTAGTCCCTCCATGTTGGTCTGCTCTGCTAGTCCCTCCATGTTGGTCTGCTGGGCCTGTCCCTCCATGTTGGTCTGCTCTGCTTGTCCCTCCATGTTGGTCTGCTCTGCTAGTCCCTCCATGTTGGTCTGCTGGGCCTGTCCCTCCATGTTGGTCTGCTCTGCTTGTCCCTCCATGTTGGTCTGCTCTGCTAGTCCCTCCATGTTGGTCTGCTGGGCCTGTCCCTCCATGTTGGTCTGCTCTGCTAGTCCCTCCATGTTGGTCTGCTCTGCTAGTCCCTCCATGTTGGTCTGCTGTGCCTGGCCCTCCATGTTGGTCTGCTCTGCTAGTCCCTCCATGTTGGTCTGCTGTGCCTGGCCCTCCATGTTGGTCTGCTCTGCTAGTCCCTCCATGTTGGTCTGCTCTGCTAGTCCCTCCATGTTGGTCTGCTCTGCTAGTCCCTCCATGATGGTCTGCTCTGCTAGTCCCTCCATGTTGGTCTGCTGGGCCTGTCCCTCCATGTTGGTCTGCTCTGCTTGTCCCTCCATGTTGGTCTGCTCTGCTAGTCCCTCCATGTTGGTCTGCTGTGCCTGGCCCTCCATGTTGGTCTGCTCTGCTAGTCCCTCCATGTTGGTCTGCTCTGCTAGTCCCTCCATGTTGGTCTGCTGGGCCTGTCCCTCCATGTTGGTCTGCTCTGCTTGTCCCTCCATGTTGGTCTGCTCTGCTAGTCCCTCCATGTTGGTCTGCTGGGCCTGTCCCTCCATGTTGGTCTGCTCTGCTTGTCCCTCCATGTTGGTCTGCTCTGCTAGTCCCTCCATGTTGGTCTGCTGTGCCTGGCCCTCCATGTTGGTCTGCTCTGCTAGTCCCTCCATGTTGGTCTGCTCTGCTAGTCCCTCCATGTTGGTCTGCTGGGCCTGTCCCTCCATGTTGGTCTGCTCTGCTTGTCCCTCCATGTTGGTCTGCTCTGCTAGTCCCTCCATGTTGGTCTGCTCTGCTAGTCCCTCCATGTTGGTCTGCTCTGCTAGTCCCTCCATGTTGGTCTGCTGGGCCTGTCCCTCCATGTTGGTCTGCTCTGCTTGTCCCTCCATGTTGGTCTGCTCTGCTAGTCCCTCCATGTTGGTCTGCTGGGCCTGTCCCTCCATGTTGGTCTGCTCTGCTTGTCCCTCCATGTTGGTCTGCTCTGCTAGTCCCTCCATGTTGGTCTGCTGGGCCTGTCCCTCCATGTTGGTCTGCTCTGCTTGTCCCTCCATGTTGGTCTGCTCTGCTAGTCCCTCCATGTTGGTCTGCTGGGCCTGTCCCTCCATGTTGGTCTGCTCTGCTAGTCCCTCCATGTTGGTCTGCTCTGCTAGTCCCTCCATGTTGGTCTGCTGTGCCTGGCCCTCCATGTTGGTCTGCTCTGCTAGTCCCTCCATGTTGGTCTGCTGTGCCTGGCCCTCCATGTTGGTCTGCTCTGCTAGTCCCTCCATGTTGGTCTGCTCTGCTAGTCCCTCCATGTTGGTCTGCTCTGCTAGTCCCTCCATGTTGGTCTGCTGTGCCTGGCCCTCCATGTTGGTCTGCTCTGCTAGTCCCTCCATGTTGGTCTGCTCTGCTAGTCCCTCCATGTTGGTCTGCTGGGCCTGTCCCTCCATGTTGGTCTGCTCTGCTTGTCCCTCCATGTTGGTCTGCTCTGCTAGTCCCTCCATGTTGGTCTGCTGGGCCTGTCCCTCCATGTTGGTCTGCTCTGCTAGTCCCTCCATGTTGGTCTGCTCTGCTAGTCCCTCCACGTTGGTCTGCTGTGCCTGGCCCTCCATGTTGGTCTGCTCTGCTAGTCCCTCCATGTTGGTCTGCTGTGCCTGGCCCTCCATGTTGGTCTGCTCTGCTAGTCCCTCCATGTTGGTCTGCTCTGCTAGTCCCTCCATGTTGGTCTGCTGTGCCTGGCCCTCCATGTTGGTCTGCTCTGCTAGTCCCTCCATGTTGGTCTGCTCTGCTAGTCCCTCCATGTTGGTCTGCTGGGCCTGTCCCTCCATGTTGGTCTGCTCTGCTAGTCCCTCCATGTTGGTCTGCTCTGCTAGTCCCTCCATGTTGGTCTGCTGTGCCTGGCCCTCCATGTTGGTCTGCTCTGCTAGTCCCTCCATGTTGGTCTGCTGTGCCTGGCCCTCCATGTTGGTCTGCTCTGCTAGTCCCTCCATGTTGGTCTGCTCTGCTAGTCCCTCCATGTTGGTCTGCTCTGCTAGTCCCTCCATGTTGGTCTGCTCTGCTAGTCCCTCCATGTTGGTCTGCTCTGCTAGTCCCTCCATGTTGGTCTGCTCTGCTAGTCCCTCCATGTTGGTCTGCTGTGCCTGGCCCTCCATGTTGGTCTGCTCTGCTAGTCCCTCCATGTTGGTCTGCTCTGCTAGTCCCTCCATGTTGGTCTGCTGGGCCTGTCCCTCCATGTTGGTCTGCTCTGCTTGTCCCTCCATGTTGGTCTTGCTCTGCTAGTCCCTCCATGTTGGTCTGCTCTGCTAGTCCCTCCATGTTGGTCTGCTCTGCTAGTCCCTCCATGTTGGTCTGCTGGGCCTGTCCCTCCATGTTGGTCTGCTCTGCTAGTCCCTCCATGTTGGTCTGCTCTGCTAGTCCCTCCATGTTGGTCTGCTCTGCTAGTCCCTCCATGTTGGTCTGCTGTGCCTGGCCCTCCATGTTGGTCTGCTCTGCTAGTCCCTCCATGTTGGTCTGCTCTGCTAGTCCCTCCATGTTGGTCTGCTGGGCCTGTCCCTCCATGTTGGTCTGCTCTGCTTGTCCCTCCATGTTGGTCTGCTCTGCTAGTTCCTCCATGTTGGTCTGCTGGCCTGTCCCTCCATGTTGGTCTGCTCTGCTTGTCCCTCCATGTTGGTCTGCTCTGCTAGTCCCTCCATGTTGGTCTGCTGGGCCTGTCCCTCCATGTTGGTCTGCTCTGCTTGTCCCTCCATGTTGGTCTGCTCTGCTAGTCCCTCCATGTTGGTCTGCTGTGCCTGGCCCTCCATGTTGGTCTGCTCTGCTAGTCCCTCCATGTTGGTCTGCTCTGCTAGTCCCTCCATGTTGGTCTGCTGGGCCTGTCCCTCCATGTTGGTCTGCTCTGCTTGTCCCTCCATGTTGGTCTGCTCTGCTAGTCCCTCCATGTTGGTCTGCTCTGCTAGTCCCTCCATGTTGGTCTGCTCTGCTAGTCCCTCCATGTTGGTCTGCTGGGCCTGTCCCTCCATGTTGGTCTGCTCTGCTTGTCCCTCCATGTTGGTCTGCTCTGCTAGTCCCTCCATCTTGGTCTGCTGGGCCTGTCCCTCCATGTTGGTCTGCTCTGCTAGTCCCTCCATGTTGGTCTGCTCTGCTAGTCCCTCCATGTTGGTCTGCTGTGCCTGGCCCTCCATGTTGGTCTGCTCTGCTAGTCCCTCCATGTTGGTCTGCTCTGCTAGTCCCTCCATGTTGGTCTGCTGGGCCTGTCCCTCCATGTTGGTCTGCTCTGCTTGTCCCTCCATGTTGGTCTGCTCTGCTAGTCCCTCCATGTTGGTCTGCTGGGCCTGTCCCTCCATGTTGGTCTGCTCTGCTTGTCCCTCCATGTTGGTCTGCTCTGCTAGTCCCTCCATGTTGGTCTGCTGGGCCTGTCCCTCCATGTTGGTCTGCTCTGCTAGTCCCTCCATGTTGGTCTGCTCTGCTAGTCCCTCCATGTTGGTCTGCTGTGCCTGGCCCTCCATGTTGGTCTGCTCTGCTAGTCCCTCCATGTTGGTCTGCTGTGCCTGGCCCTCCATGTTGGTCTGCTCTGCTAGTCCCTCCATGTTGGTCTGCTCTGCTAGTCCCTCCATGTTGGTCTGCTCTGCTAGTCCCTCCATGTTGGTCTGCTGTGCCTGGCCCTCCATGTTGGTCTGCTCTGCTAGTCCCTCCATGTTGGTCTGCTCTGCTAGTCCCTCCATGTTGGTCTGCTGGGCCTGTCCCTCCATGTTGGTCTGCTCTGCTTGTCCCTCCATGTTGGTCTGCTCTGCTAGTCCCTCCATGTTGGTCTGCTGGGCCTGTCCCTCCATGTTGGTCTGCTCTGCTAGTCCCTCCATGTTGGTCTGCTCTGCTAGTCCCTCCACGTTGGTCTGCTGTGCCTGGCCCTCCATGTTGGTCTGCTCTGCTAGTCCCTCCATGTTGGTCTGCTGTGCCTGGCCCTCCATGTTGGTCTGCTCTGCTAGTCCCTCCATGTTGGTCTGCTCTGCTAGTCCCTCCATGTTGGTCTGCTGTGCCTGGCCCTCCATGTTGGTCTGCTCTGCTAGTCCCTCCATGTTGGTCTGCTCTGCTAGTCCCTCCATGTTGGTCTGCTGGGCCTGTCCCTCCATGTTGGTCTGCTCTGCTTGTCCCTCCATGTTGGTCTGCTCTGCTAGTCCCTCCATGTTGGTCTGCTGGGCCTGTCCCTCCATGTTGGTCTGCTCTGCTTGTCCCTCCATGTTGGTCTGCTCTGCTAGTCCCTCCATGTTGGTCTGCTGGGCCTGTCCCTCCATGTTGGTCTGCTCTGCTAGTCCCTCCATGTTGGTCTGCTCTGCTAGTCCCTCCATGTTGGTCTGCTGTGCCTGGCCCTCCATGTTGGTCTGCTCTGCTAGTCCCTCCATGTTGGTCTGCTGTGCCTGGCCCTCCATGTTGGTCTGCTCTGCTAGTCCCTCCATGTTGGTCTGCTCTGCTAGTCCCTCCATGTTGGTCTGCTCTGCTAGTCCCTCCATGTTGGTCTGCTGTGCCTGGCCCTCCATGTTGGTCTGCTCTGCTAGTCCCTCCATGTTGGTCTGCTCTGCTAGTCCCTCCATGTTGGTCTGCTGGGCCTGTCCCTCCATGTTGGTCTGCTCTGCTTGTCCCTCCATGTTGGTCTGCTCTGCTAGTCCCTCCATGTTGGTCTGCTGGGCCTGTCCCTCCATGTTGGTCTGCTCTGCTAGTCCCTCCATGTTGGTCTGCTCTGCTAGTCCCTCCACGTTGGTCTGCTGTGCCTGGCCCTCCATGTTGGTCTGCTCTGCTAGTCCCTCCATGTTGGTCTGCTGTGCCTGGCCCTCCATGTTGGTCTGCTCTGCTAGTCCCTCCATGTTGGTCTGCTGTGCCTGGCCCTCCATGTTGGTCTGCTCTGCTAGTCCCTCCATGTTGGTCTGCTGTGCCTGGCCCTCCATGTTGGTCTGCTCTGCTAGTCCCTCCATGTTGGTCTGCTCTGCTAGTCCCTCCATGTTGGTCTGCTCTGCTAGTCCCTCCATGTTGGTCTGCTCTGCTAGTCCCTCCATGTTGGTCTGCTCTGCTTGTCCCTCCATGTTGGTCTGCTCTGCTAGTCCCTCCATGTTGGTCTGCTGTGCCTGGCCCTCCATGTTGGTCTGCTCTGCTAGTCCCTCCATGTTGGTCTGCTCTGCTAGTCCCTCCATGTTGGTCTGCTGGGCCTGTCCCTCCATGTTGGTCTGCTCTGCTTGTCCCTCCATGTTGGTCTGCTCTGCTAGTCCCTCCATGTTGGTCTGCTCTGCTAGTCCCTCCATGTTGGTCTGCTCTGCTAGTCCCTCCATGTTGGTCTGCTGGGCCTGTCCCTCCATGTTGGTCTGCTCTGCTAGTCCCTCCATGTTGGTCTGCTCTGCTAGTCCCTCCATGTTGGTCTGCTCTGCTAGTCCCTCCATGTTGGTCTGCTGTGCCTGGCCCTCCATGTTGGTCTGCTCTGCTAGTCCCTCCATGTTGGTCTGCTCTGCTAGTCCCTCCATGTTGGTCTGCTGGGCCTGTCCCTCCATGTTGGTCTGCTCTGCTTGTCCCTCCATGTTGGTCTGCTCTGCTAGTTCCTCCATGTTGGTCTGCTGGGCCTGTCCCTCCATGTTGGTCTGCTCTGCTAGTCCCTCCATGTTGGTCTGCTCTGCTAGTCCCTCCACGTTGGTCTGCTCTGCTAGTCCCTCCATGTTGGTCTGCTGTGCCTGGCCCTCCATGTTGGTCTGCTCTGCTAGTCCCTCCATGTTGGTCTGCTCTGCTAGTCCCTCCATGTTGGTCTGCTGGGCCTGTCCCTCCATGTTGGTCTGCTCTGCTTGTCCCTCCATGTTGGTCTGCTCTGCTAGTCCCTCCATGTTGGTCTGCTCTGCTAGTCCCTCCATGTTGGTCTGCTCTGCTAGTCCCTCCATCTTGGTCTGCTGGGCCTGTCCCTCCATGTTGGTCTGCTCTGCTTGTCCCTCCATGTTGGTCTGCTCTGCTAGTCCCTCCATCTTGGTCTGCTGGGCCTGTCCCTCCATGTTGGTCTGCTCTGCTAGTCCCTCCATGTTGGTCTGCTCTGCTAGTCCCTCCATGTTGGTCTGCTGTGCCTGGCCCTCCATGTTGGTCTGCTCTGCTAGTCCCTCCATGTTGGTCTGCTCTGCTAGTCCCTCCATGTTGGTCTGCTGGGCCTGTCCCTCCATGTTGGTCTGCTCTGCTTGTCCCTCCATGTTGGTCTGCTCTGCTAGTCCCTCCATGTTGGTCTGCTGTGCCTGGCCCTCCATGTTGGTCTGCTCTGCTAGTCCCTCCATGTTGGTCTGCTGTGCCTGGCCCTCCATGTTGGTCTGCTCTGCTAGTCCCTCCATGTTGGTCTGCTCTGCTAGTCCCTCCATGTTGGTCTGCTCTGCTAGTCCCTCCATGTTGGTCTGCTGTGCCTGGCCCTCCATGTTGGTCTGCTCTGCTAGTCCCTCCATGTTGGTCTGCTCTGCTAGTCCCTCCATGTTGGTCTGCTGGGCCTGTCCCTCCATGTTGGTCTGCTCTGCTTGTCCCTCCATGTTGGTCTGCTCTGCTAGTCCCTCCATGTTGGTCTGCTGGGCCTGTCCCTCCATGTTGGTCTGCTCTGCTAGTCCCTCCATGTTGGTCTGCTCTGCTAGTCCCTCCACGTTGGTCTGCTGTGCCTGGCCCTCCATGTTGGTCTGCTCTGCTAGTCCCTCCATGTTGGTCTGCTGTGCCTGGCCCTCCATGTTGGTCTGCTCTGCTAGTCCCTCCATGTTGGTCTGCTGGGCCTGTCCCTCCATGTTGGTCTGCTCTGCTTGTCCCTCCATGTTGGTCTGCTCTGCTAGTCCCTCCATGTTGGTCTGCTGGGCCTGTCCCTCCATGTTGGTCTGCTCTGCTAGTCCCTCCATGTTGGTCTGCTCTGCTAGTCCCTCCATGTTGGTCTGCTGTGCCTGGCCCTCCATGTTGGTCTGCTCTGCTAGTCCCTCCATGTTGGTCTGCTGTGCCTGGCCCTCCATGTTGGTCTGCTCTGCTAGTCCCTCCATGTTGGTCTGCTCTGCTAGTCCCTCCATGTTGGTCTGCTCTGCTAGTCCCTCCATGTTGGTCTGCTCTGCTAGTCCCTCCATGTTGGTCTGCTCTGCTAGTCCCTCCATGTTGGTCTGCTGGGCCTGTCCCTCCATGTTGGTCTGCTCTGCTAGTCCCTCCATGTTGGTCTGCTCTGCTAGTCCCTCCATGTTGGTCTGCTGTGCCTGGCCCTCCATGTTGGTCTGCTCTGCTAGTCCCTCCATGTTGGTCTGCTGTGCCTGGCCCTCCATGTTGGTCTGCTCTGCTAGTCCCTCCATGTTGGTCTGCTCTGCTAGTCCCTCCATGTTGGTCTGCTCTGCTAGTCCCTCCATGTTGGTCTGCTCTGCTAGTCCCTCCATGTTGGTCTGCTCTGCTTGTCCCTCCATGTTGGTCTGCTCTGCTAGTCCCTCCATGTTGGTCTGCTGTGCCTGGCCCTCCATGTTGGTCTGCTCTGCTAGTCCCTCCATGTTGGTCTGCTCTGCTAGTCCCTCCATGTTGGTCTGCTGGGCCTGTCCCTCCATGTTGGTCTGCTCTGCTTGTCCCTCCATGTTGGTCTGCTCTGCTAGTCCCTCCATGTTGGTCTGCTCTGCTAGTCCCTCCATGTTGGTCTGCTCTGCTAGTCCCTCCATGTTGGTCTGCTGGGCCTGTCCCTCCATGTTGGTCTGCTCTGCTTGTCCCTCCATGTTGGTCTGCTCTGCTAGTTCCTCCATCTTGGTCTGCTGGGCCTGTCCCTCCATGTTGGTCTGCTCTGCTAGTCCCTCCATGTTGGTCTGCTCTGCTAGTCCCTCCATGTTGGTCTGCTGTGCCTGGCCCTCCATGTTGGTCTGCTCTGCTAGTCCCTCCATGTTGGTCTGCTGGGCCTGTCCCTCCATGTTGGTCTGCTCTGCTTGTCCCTCCATGTTGGTCTGCTCTGCTAGTCCCTCCATGTTGGTCTGCTGGGCCTGTCCCTCCATGTTGGTCTGCTCTGCTTGTCCCTCCATGTTGGTCTGCTCTGCTAGTCCCTCCATGTTGGTCTGCTGGGCCTGTCCCTCCATGTTGGTCTGCTCTGCTAGTCCCTCCATGTTGGTCTGCTCTGCTAGTCCCTCCATGTTGGTCTGCTGTGCCTGGCCCTCCATGTTGGTCTGCTCTGCTAGTCCCTCCATGTTGGTCTGCTGTGCCTGGCCCTCCATGTTGGTCTGCTCTGCTAGTCCCTCCATGTTGGTCTGCTCTGCTAGTCCCTCCATGTTGGTCTGCTCTGCTAGTCCCTCCATGTTGGTCTGCTGTGCCTGGCCCTCCATGTTGGTCTGCTCTGCTAGTCCCTCCATGTTGGTCTGCTCTGCTAGTCCCTCCATGTTGGTCTGCTGGGCCTGTCCCTCCATGTTGGTCTGCTCTGCTTGTCCCTCCATGTTGGTCTGCTCTGCTAGTCCCTCCATGTTGGTCTGCTGGGCCTGTCCCTCCATGTTGGTCTGCTCTGCTAGTCCCTCCATGTTGGTCTGCTCTGCTAGTCCCTCCACGTTGGTCTGCTGTGCCTGGCCCTCCATGTTGGTCTGCTCTGCTAGTCCCTCCATGTTGGTCTGCTGTGCCTGGCCCTCCATGTTGGTCTGCTCTGCTAGTCCCTCCATGTTGGTCTGCTGGGCCTGTCCCTCCATGTTGGTCTGCTCTGCTTGTCCCTCCATGTTGGTCTGCTCTGCTAGTCCCTCCATGTTGGTCTGCTGGGCCTGTCCCTCCATGTTGGTCTGCTCTGCTAGTCCCTCCATGTTGGTCTGCTCTGCTAGTCCCTCCATGTTGGTCTGCTGTGCCTGGCCCTCCATGTTGGTCTGCTCTGCTAGTCCCTCCATGTTGGTCTGCTGTGCCTGGCCCTCCATGTTGGTCTGCTCTGCTAGTCCCTCCATGTTGGTCTGCTCTGCTAGTCCCTCCATGTTGGTCTGCTCTGCTAGTCCCTCCATGTTGGTCTGCTCTGCTAGTCCCTCCATGTTGGTCTGCTCTGCTAGTCCCTCCATGTTGGTCTGCTGTGCCTGGCCCTCCATGTTGGTCTGCTCTGCTAGTCCCTCCATGTTGGTCTGCTCTGCTAGTCCCTCCATGTTGGTCTGCTGGGCCTGTCCCTCCATGTTGGTCTGCTCTGCTTGTCCCTCCATGTTGGTCTGCTCTGCTAGTCCCTCCATGTTGGTCTGCTGTGCCTGGCCCTCCATGTTGGTCTGCTCTGCTAGTCCCTCCATGTTGGTCTGCTGGGCCTGTCCCTCCATGTTGGTCTGCTCTGCTTGTCCCTCCATGTTGGTCTGCTGGGCCTGTCCCTCCATGTTGGTCTGCTCTGCTTGTCCCTCCATGTTGGTCTGCTCTGCTAGTCCCTCCATGTTGGTCTGCTGGGCCTGTCCCTCCATGTTGGTCTGCTCTGCTAGTCCCTCCATGTTGGTCTGCTCTGCTAGTCCCTCCATGTTGGTCTGCTGTGCCTGGCCCTCCATGTTGGTCTGCTCTGCTAGTCCCTCCATGTTGGTCTGCTGTGCCTGGCCCTCCATGTTGGTCTGCTCTGCTAGTCCCTCCATGTTGGTCTGCTCTGCTAGTCCCTCCATGTTGGTCTGCTCTGCTAGTCCCTCCATGTTGGTCTGCTGTGCCTGGCCCTCCATGTTGGTCTGCTCTGCTAGTCCCTCCATGTTGGTCTGCTCTGCTAGTCCCTCCATGTTGGTCTGCTGGGCCTGTCCCTCCATGTTGGTCTGCTCTGCTTGTCCCTCCATGTTGGTCTGCTCTGCTAGTCCCTCCATGTTGGTCTGCTGGGCCTGTCCCTCCATGTTGGTCTGCTCTGCTAGTCCCTCCATGTTGGTCTGCTCTGCTAGTCCCTCCACGTTGGTCTGCTGTGCCTGGCCCTCCATGTTGGTCTGCTCTGCTAGTCCCTCCATGTTGGTCTGCTGTGCCTGGCCCTCCATGTTGGTCTGCTCTGCTAGTCCCTCCATGTTGGTCTGCTGGGCCTGTCCCTCCATGTTGGTCTGCTCTGCTTGTCCCTCCATGTTGGTCTGCTCTGCTAGTCCCTCCATGTTGGTCTGCTGGGCCTGTCCCTCCATGTTGGTCTGCTCTGCTAGTCCCTCCATGTTGGTCTGCTCTGCTAGTCCCTCCATGTTGGTCTGCTGTGCCTGGCCCTCCATGTTGGTCTGCTCTGCTAGTCCCTCCATGTTGGTCTGCTGTGCCTGGCCCTCCATGTTGGTCTGCTCTGCTAGTCCCTCCATGTTGGTCTGCTCTGCTAGTCCCTCCATGTTGGTCTGCTCTGCTAGTCCCTCCATGTTGGTCTGCTCTGCTAGTCCCTCCATGTTGGTCTGCTCTGCTAGTCCCTCCATGTTGGTCTGCTGTGCCTGGCCCTCCATGTTGGTCTGCTCTGCTAGTCCCTCCATGTTGGTCTGCTCTGCTAGTCCCTCCATGTTGGTCTGCTGGGCCTGTCCCTCCATGTTGGTCTGCTCTGCTTGTCCCTCCATGTTGGTCTGCTCTGCTATTCCCTCCATGTTGGTCTGCTGTGCCTGGCCCTCCATGTTGGTCTGCTCTGCTAGTCCCTCCATGTTGGTCTGCTGTGCCTGGCCCTCCATGTTGGTCTGCTCTGCTAATCCCTCCATGTTGGTCTGCTCTGCTAGTCCCTCCATGTTGGTCTGCTCTGCTAGTCCCTCCATGTTGGTCTGCTCTGCTAGTCCCTCCATGTTGGTCTGCTCTGCTAGTCCCTCCATGTTGGTCTGCTCTGCTAGTCCCTCCATGTTGGTCTGCTGTGCCTGGCCCTCCATGTTGGTCTGCTCTGCTAGTCCCTCCATGTTGGTCTGCTCTGCTAGTCCCTCCATGTTGGTCTGCTGTGCCTGGCCCTCCATGTTGGTCTGCTCTGCTAGTCCCTCCATGTTGGTCTGCTCTGCTAGTCCCTCCATGTTGGTCTGCTGGGCCTGTCCCTCCATGTTGGTCTGCTCTGCTTGTCCCTCCATGTTGGTCTGCTCTGCTAGTCCCTCCATGTTGGTCTGCTGGGCCTGTCCCTCCATGTTGGTCTGCTCTGCTTGTCCCTCCATGTCGGTCTGCTCTGCTAGTCCCTCCATGTTGGTCTGCTGGGCCTGTCCCTCCATGTTGGTCTGCTCTGCTAGTCCCTCCATGTTGGTCTGCTCTGCTAGTCCCTCCATGTTGGTCTGCTGTGCCTGGCCCTCCATGTTGGTCTGCTCTGCTAGTCCCTCCATGTTGGTCTGCTGTGCCTGGCCCTCCATGTTGGTCTGCTCTGCTAGTCCCTCCATGTTGGTCTGCTCTGCTAGTCCCTCCATGTTGGTCTGCTGGGCCTGTCCCTCCATGTTGGTCTGCTCTGCTTGTCCCTCCATGTTGGTCTGCTCTGCTAGTCCCTCCATGTTGGTCTGCTCTGCTAGTCCCTCCATGTTGGTCTGCTGTGCCTGGCCCTCCATGTTGGTCTGCTCTGCTAGTCCCTCCATGTTGGTCTGCTCTGCTAGTCCCTCCATGTTGGTCTGCTGTGCCTGGCCCTCCATGTTGGTCTGCTCTGCTAGTCCCTCCATGTTGGTCTGCTCTGCTAGTCCCTCCATGTTGGTCTGCTGGGCCTGTCCCTCCATGTTGGTCTGCTCTGCTTGTCCCTCCATGTTGGTCTGCTCTGCTAGTCCCTCCATGTTGGTCTGCTCTGCTAGTCCCTCCATGTTGGTCTGCTCTGCTAGTCCCTCCATGTTGGTCTGCTCTGCTAGTCCCTCCATGTTGGTCTGCTGGGCCTGTCCCTCCATGTTGGTCTGCTCTGCTAGTCCCTCCATGTTGGTCTGCTCTGCTAGTCCCTCCATGTTGGTCTGCTCTGCTAGTCCCTCCATGTTGGTCTGCTCTGCTAGTCCCTCCATGTTGGTCTGCTGGGCCTGTCCCTCCATGTTGGTCTGCTCTGCTAGTCCCTCCATGTTGGTCTGCTCTGCTAGTCCCTCCATGTTGGTCTGCTGTGCCTGGCCCTCCATGTTGGTCTGCTCTGCTAGTCCCTCCATGTTGGTCTGCTGTGCCTGGCCCTCCATGTTGGTCTGCTCTGCTAGTCCCTCCATATTGGTCTGCTCTGCTAGTCCCTCCATGTTGGTCTGCTCTGCTAGTCCCTCCATGTTGGTCTGCTCTGCTAGTCCCTCCATGTTGGTCTGCTCTGCTAGTCCCTCCATGTTGGTCTGCTCTGCTTGTCCCTCCATGTTGGTCTGCTCTGCTAGTCCCTCCATGTTGGTCTGCTGTGCCTGGCCCTCCATGTTGGTCTGCTCTGCTAGTCCCTCCATGTTGGTCTGCTCTGCTAGTCCCTCCATGTTGGTCTGCTGGGCCTGTCCCTCCATGTTGGTCTGCTCTGCTTGTCCCTCCATGTTGGTCTGCTCTGCTAGTCCCTCCATGTTGGTCTGCTCTGCTAGTCCCTCCATGTTGGTCTGCTCTGCTAGTCCCTCCATGTTGGTCTGCTCTGCTAGTCCCTCCATGTTGGTCTGCTCTGCTAGTCCCTCCATGTTGGTCTGCTCTGCTAGTCCCTCCATGTTGGTCTGCTCTGCTAGTCCCTCCATGTTTGTCTGCTGGGCCTGTCCCTCCATGTTGGTCTGCTCTGCTAGTCCCTCCATGTTGGTCTGCTCTGCTAGTCCCTCCATGTTGGTCTGCTCTGCTAGTCCCTCCATGTTGGTCTGCTGGGCCTGTCCCTCCATGTTGGTCTGCTCTGCTTGTCCCTCCATGTTGGTCTGCTCTGCTAGTCCCTCCATGTTGGTCTGCTGGGCCTGTCCCTCCATGTTGGTCTGCTCTGCTAGTCCCTCCATGTTGGTCTGCTCTGCTAGTCCCTCCATGTTGGTCTGCTGTGCCTGGCCCTCCATGTTGGTCTGCTCTGCTAGTCCCTCCATGTTGGTCTGCTCTGCTAGTCCCTCCATGTTGGTCTGCTGGGCCTGTCCCTCCATGTTGGTCTGCTCTGCTTGTCCCTCCATGTTGGTCTGCTCTGCTAGTCCCTCCATGTTGGTCTGCTGGGCCTGTCCCTCCATGTTGGTCTGCTCTGCTTGTCCCTCCATGTTGGTCTGCTCTGCTAGTCCCTCCATGTTGGTCTGCTGGGCCTGTCCCTCCATGTTGGTCTGCTCTGCTAGTCCCTCCATGTTGGTCTGCTCTGCTAGTCCCTCCATGTTGGTCTGCTGTGCCTGGCCCTCCATGTTGGTCTGCTCTGCTAGTCCCTCCATGTTGGTCTGCTGTGCCTGGCCCTCCATGTTGGTCTGCTCTGCTAGTCCCTCCATGTTGGTCTGCTCTGCTAGTCCCTCCATGTTGGTCTGCTCTGCGAGTCCCTCCATGTTGGTCTGCTGTGCCTGGCCCTCCATGTTGGTCTGCTCTGCTAGTCCCTCCATGTTGGTCTGCTCTGCTAGTCCCTCCATGTTGGTCTGCTGGGCCTGTCCCTCCATGTTGGTCTGCTCTGCTTGTCCCTCCATGTTGGTCTGCTCTGCTAGTCCCTCCATGTTGGTCTGCTGGGCCTGTCCCTCCATGTTGGTCTGCTCTGCTAGTCCCTCCATGTTGGTCTGCTCTGCTAGTCCCTCCACGTTGGTCTGCTGTGCCTGGCCCTCCATGTTGGTCTGCTCTGCTAGTCCCTCCATGTTGGTCTGCTGTGCCTGGCCCTCCATGTTGGTCTGCTCTGCTAGTCCCTCCATGTTGGTCTGCTGGGCCTGTCCCTCCATGTTGGTCTGCTCTGCTTGTCCCTCCATGTTGGTCTGCTCTGCTAGTCCCTCCATGTTGGTCTGCTGGGCCTGTCCCTCCATGTTGGTCTGCTCTGCTAGTCCCTCCATGTTGGTCTGCTCTGCTAGTCCCTCCATGTTGGTCTGCTGTGCCTGGCCCTCCATGTTGGTCTGCTCTGCTAGTCCCTCCATGTTGGTCTGCTGTGCCTGGCCCTCCATGTTGGTCTGCTCTGCTATTTCCTCCATGTTGGTCTGCTCTGCTAGTCCCTCCATGTTGGTCTGCTCTGCTAGTCCCTCCATGTTGGTCTGCTCTGCTAGTCCCTCCATGTTGGTCTGCTCTGCTAGTCCCTCCATGTTGGTCTGCTGTGCCTGGCCCTCCATGTTGGTCTGCTCTGCTAGTCCCTCCATGTTGGTCTGCTCTGCTAGTCCCTCCATGTTGGTCTGCTGGGCCTGTCCCTCCATGTTGGTCTGCTCTGCTTGTCCCTCCATGTTGGTCTGCTCTGCTAGTCCCTCCATGTTGGTCTGCTGTGCCTGGCCCTCTATGTTGGTCTGCTCTGCTAGTCCCTCCATGTTGGTCTGCTGTGCCTGTCCCTCCATGTTGGTCTGCTCTGCTAGTCCCTCCATGTTGGTCTGCTCTGCTAGTCCCTCCATGTTGGTCTGCTCTGCTAGTCCCTCCATGTTGGTCTGCTCTGCTAGTCCCTCCATGTTGGTCTGCTCTGCTAGTCCCTCCATGTTGGTCTGCTCTGCTAGTCCCTACATGTTGGTCTGCTGTGCCTGGCCCTCCATGTTGGTCTGCTCTGCTAGTCCCTCCATGTTGGTCTGCTCTGCTAGTCCCTCCATGTTGGTCTGCTGGGCCTGTCCCTCCATGTTGGTCTGCTCTGCTTGTCCCTCCATGTTGGTCTGCTCTGCTAGTCCCTCCATGTTGGTCTGCTGGGCCTGTCCCTCCATGTTGGTCTGCTCTGCTTGTCCCTCCATGTCGGTCTGCTCTGCTAGTCCCTCCATGTTGGTCTGCTGGGCCTGTCCCTCCATGTTGGTCTGCTCTGCTAGTCCCTCCATGTTGGTCTGCTCTGCTAGTCCCTCCATGTTGGTCTGCTGTGCCTGGCCCTCCATGTTGGTCTGCTCTGCTAGTCCCTCCATGTTGGTCTGCTGTGCCTGGCCCTCCATGTTGGTCTGCTCTGCTAGTCCCTCCATGTTGGTCTGCTCTGCTAGTCCCTCCATGTTGGTCTGCTCTGCTAGTCCCTCCATGTTGGTCTGCTGTGCCTGGCCCTCCATGTTGGTCTGCTCTGCTAGTCCCTCCATGTTGGTCTGCTCTGCTAGTCCCTCCATGTTGGTCTGCTGTGCCTGGCCCTCCATGTTGGTCTGCTCTGCTAGTCCCTCCATGTTGGTCTGCTCTGCTAGTCCCTCCATGTTGGTCTGCTGGGCCTGTCCCTCCATGTTGGTCTGCTCTGCTTGTCCCTCCATGTTGGTCTGCTCTGCTAGTCCCTCCATGTTGGTCTGCTGTGCCTGGCCCTCCATGTTGGTCTGCTCTGCTAGTCCCTCCATGTTGGTCTGCTGTGCCTGGCCCTCCATGTTGGTCTGCTCTGCTAGTCCCTCCATGTTGGTCTGCTCTGCTAGTCCCTCCATGTTGGTCTGCTCTGCTAGTCCCTCCATGTTGGTCTGCTCTGCTAGTCCCTCCATGTTGGTCTGCTCTGCTAGTCCCTCCATGTTGGTCTGCTCTGCTAGTCCCTCCATGTTGGTCTGCTGTGCCTGGCCCTCCATGTTGGTCTGCTCTGCTAGTCCCTCCATGTTGGTCTGCTCTGCTAGTCCCTCCATGTTGGTCTGCTGGGCCTGTCCCTCCATGTTGGTCTGCTCTGCTTGTCCCTCCATGTTGGTCTGCTCTGCTAGTCCCTCCATGTTGGTCTGCTGGGCCTGTCCCTCCATGTTGGTCTGCTCTGCTTGTCCCTCCATGTCGGTCTGCTCTGCTAGTCCCTCCATGTTGGTCTGCTGGGCCTGTCCCTCCATGTTGGTCTGCTCTGCTAGTCCCTCCATGTTGGTCTGCTCTGCTAGTCCCTTAATGTTGGTCTGCTGTGCCTGGCCCTCCATGTTGGTCTGCTCTGCTAGTCCCTCCATGTTGGTCTGCTGTGCCTGGCCCTCCATGTTGGTCTGCTCTGCTAGTCCCTCCATGTTGGTCTGCTCTGCTAGTCCCTCCATGTTGGTCTGCTGTGCCTGGCCCTCCATGTTGGTCTGCTCTGCTAGTCCCTCCATGTTGGTCTGCTCTGCTAGTCCCTCCATGTTGGTCTGCTGGGCCTGTCCCTCCATGTTGGTCTGCTCTGCTTGTCCCTCCATGTTGGTCTGCTCTGCTAGTCCCTCCATGTTGGTCTGCTGGGCCTGTCCCTCCATGTTGGTCTGCTCTGCTTGTCCCTCCATGTTGGTCTGCTCTGCTAGTCCCTCCATGTTGGTCTGCTGGGCCTGTCCCTCCATGTTGGTCTGCTCTGCTAGTCCCTCCATGTTGGTCTGCTCTGCTAGTCCCTCCATGTTGGTCTGCTGAGCCTGGCCCTCCATGTTGGTCTGCTCTGCTAGTCCCTCCATGTTGGTCTGCTCTGCTAGTCCCTCCATGTTGGTCTGCTGGGCCTGTCCCTCCATGTTGGTCTGCTCTGCTTGTCCCTCCATGTTGGTCTGCTCTGCTAGTCCCTCCATGTTGGTCTGCTGTGCCTGGCCCTCCATGTTGGTCTGCTCTGCTAGTCCCTCCATGTTGGTCTGCTCTGCTAGTCCCTCCATGTTGGTCTGCTGGGCCTGTCCCTCCATGTTGGTCTGCTCTGCTTGTCCCTCCATGTTGGTCTGCTCTGCTAGTCCCTCCATGTTGGTCTGCTGTGCCTGGCCCTCCATGTTGGTCTGCTCTGCTAGTCCCTCCATGTTGGTCTGCTCTGCTAGTCCCTCCATGTTGGTCTGCTCTGCTAGTCCCTCCATGTTGGTCTGCTGTGCCTGGCCCTCCATGTTGGTCTGCTCTGCTAGTCCCTCCATGTTGGTCTGCTCTGCTAGTCCCTCCATGTTGGTCTGCTGTGCCTGGCCCTCCATGTTGGTCTGCTCTGCTAGTCCCTCCATGTTGGTCTGCTCTGCTAGTCCCTCCATGTTGGTCTGCTCTGCTAGTCCCTCCATGTTGGTCTGCTCTGCTAGTCCCTCCATGTTGGTCTGCTCTGCTAGTCCCTCCATGTTGGTCTGCTGGGCCTGTCCCTCCATGTTGGTCTGCTCTGCTTGTCCCTCCATGTTGGTCTGCTCTGCTAGTCCCTCCATGTTGGTCTGCTGGGCCTGGCCCTCCATGTTGGTCTGCTCTGCTAGTCCCTCCATGTTGGTCTGCTGTGCCTGGCCCTCCATGTTGGTCTGCTCTGCTAGTCCCTCCATGTTGGTCTGCTCTGCTAGTCCCTCCATGTTGGTCTGCTCTGCTAGTCCCTCCATGTTGGTCTGCTCTGCTAGTCCCTCCATGTTGGTCTGCTGGGCCTGTCCCTCCATGTTGGTCTGCTCTGCTAGTCCCTCCATGTTGGTCTGCTCTGCTAGTCCCTCCATGTTGGTCTGCTGTGCCTGTCCCTCCATGTTGGTCTGCTCTGCTTGTCCCTCCATGTTGGTCTGCTCTGCTAGTCCCTCCATGTTGGTCTGCTCTGCTAGTCCCTCCATGTTGGTCTGCTCTGCTAGTCCCTCCATGTTGGTCTGCTGGGCCTGTCCCTCCATGTTGGTCTGCTCTGCTTGTCCCTCCATGTTGGTCTGCTCTGCTAGTCCCTCCATGTTGGTCTGCTGGGCCTGTCCCTCCATGTTGGTCTGCTCTGCTAGTCCCTCCATGTTGGTCTGCTCTGCTAGTCCCTCCATGTTGGTCTGCTGTGCCTGGCCCTCCATGTTGGTCTGCTCTGCTAGTCCCTCCATGTTGGTCTGCTCTGCTAGTCCCTCCATGTTGGTCTGCTGGGCCTGTCCCTCCATGTTGGGCTGCTCTGCTTGTCCCTCCATGTTGGTCTGCTCTGCTAGTCCCTCCATGTTGGTCTGCTGGGCCTGTCCCTCCATGTTGGTCTGCTCTGCTTGTCCCTCCATGTTGGTCTGCTCTGCTAGTCCCTCCATGTTGGTCTGCTGGGCCTGTCCCTCCATGTTGGTCTGCTCTGCTAGTCCCTCCATGTTGGTCTGCTGTGCCTGGCCCTCCATGTTGGTCTGCTCTGCTAGTCCCTCCATGTTGGTCTGCTGTGCCTGGCCCTCCATGTTGGTCTGCTCTGCTAGTCCCTCCATGTTGGTCTGCTCTGCTAGTCCCTCCATGTTGGTCTGCTCTGCTAGTCCCTCCATGTTGGTCTGCTGTGCCTGGCCCTCCATGTTGGTCTGCTCTGCTAGTCCCTCCATGTTGGTCTGCTCTGCTAGTCCCTCCATGTTGGTCTGCTGGGCCTGTCCCTCCATGTTGGTCTGCTCTGCTTGTCCCTCCATGTTGGTCTGCTCTGCTAGTCCCTCCATGTTGGTCTGCTGGGCCTGTCCCTCCATGTTGGTCTGCTCTGCTAGTCCCTCCATGTTGGTCTGCTCTGCTAGTCCCTCCACGTTGGTCTGCTGTGCCTGGCCCTCCATGTTGGTCTGCTCTGCTAGTCCCTCCATGTTGGTCTGCTGTGCCTGGCCCTCCATGTTGGTCTGCTCTGCTAGTCCCTCCATGTTGGTCTGCTGGGCCTGTCCCTCCATGTTGGTCTGCTCTGCTTGTCCCTCCATGTTGGTCTGCTCTGCTAGTCCCTCCATGTTGGTCTGCTGGGCCTGTCCCTCCATGTTGGTCTGCTCTGCTAGTCCCTCCATGTTGGTCTGCTCTGCTAGTCCCTCCATGTTGGTCTGCTGTGCCTGGCCCTCCATGTTGGTCTGCTCTATTAGTCCCTCCATGTTGGTCTGCTGTGCCTGGCCCTCCATGTTGGTCTGCTCTGCTAGTCCCTCCATGTCGGTCTGCTCTGCTAGTCCCTCCATGTTGGTCTGCTCTGCTAGTCCCTCCATGTTGGTCTGCTGTGCCTGGCCCTCCATGTTGGTCTGCTCTGCTAGTCCCTCCATGTTGGTCTGCTCTGCTAGTCCCTCCATGTTGGTCTGCTGGGCCTGTCCCTCCATGTTGGTCTGCTCTGCTAGTCCCTCCATGTTGGTCTGCTCTGCTAGTCCCTCCATGTTGGTCTGCTGTGCCTGGCCCTCCATGTTGGTCTGCTCTGCTAGTCCCTCCATGTTGGTCTGCTGTGCCTGGCCCTCCATGTTGGTATGCTCTGCTAGTCCCTCCATGTTGGTCTGCTCTGCTAGTCCCTCCATGTTGGTCTGCTCTGCTAGTCCCTCCATGTTGGTCTGCTGTGCCTGGCCCTCCATGTTGGTCTGCTCTGCTAGTCCCTCCATGTTGGTCTGCTCTGCTAGTCCCTCCATGTTGGTCTGCTGGGCCTGTCCCTCCATGTTGGTCTGCTCTGCTTGTCCCTCCATGTTGGTCTGCTGTGCCTGGCCCTCCATGTTGGTCTGCTCTGCTAGTCCCTCCATGTTGGTCTGCTCTGCTAGTCCCTCCATGTTGGTCTGCTCTGCTAGTCCCTCCATGTTGGTCTGCTCTGCTAGTCCCTCCATGTTGGTCTGCTGTGCCTGGCCCTCCATGTTGGTCTGCTCTGCTAGTCCCTCCATGTTGGTCTGCTGTGCCTGGCCCTCCATGTTGGTCTGCTCTGCTAGTCCCTCCATGTTGGTCTGCTCTGCTAGTCCCTCCATGTTGGTCTGCTGTGCTTGGCCCTCCATGTTGGTCTGCTCTGCTAGTCCCTCCATGTTGGTCTGCTGGGCCTGTCCCTCCATGTTGGTCTGCTCTGCTTGTCCCTCCATGTTGGTCTGCTCTGCTAGTCCCTCCATGTTGGTCTGCTGGGCCTGTCCCTCCATGTTGGTCTGCTCTGCTTGTCCCTCCATGTTGGTCTGCTCTGCTAGTCCCTCCATGTTGGTCTGCTGGGCCTGTCCCTCCATGTTGGTCTGCTGGGCCTGTCCCTCCATGTTGGTCTGCTCTGCTAGTCCCTCCATGTTGGTCTGCTGTGCCTGGCCCTCCATGTTGGTCTGCCCTGCTAGTCCCTCCATGTTGGTCTGCTCTGCTAGTCCCTCCATGTTGGTCTGCTGGGCCTGTCCCTCCATGTTGGTCTGCTCTGCTTGTCCCTCCATGTTGGTCTGCTCTGCTAGTCCCTCCATGTTGGTCTGCTGTGCCTGGCCCTCCATGTTGGTCTGCTCTGCTAGTCCCTCCATGTTGGTCTGCTCTGCTTGTCCCTCCATGTTGGTCTGCTGGGCCTGTCCCTCCATGTTGGTCTGCTCTGCTTGTCCCTCCATGTTGGTCTGCTCTGCTAGTCCCTCCATGTTGGTCTGCTGTGCCTGGCCCTCCATGTTGGTCTGCTCTGCTAGTCCCTCCATGTTGGTCTGCTCTGCTAGTCCCTCCATGTTGGTCTGCTCTGCTAGTCCCTCCATGTTGGTCTGCTCTGCTAGTCCCTCCATGTTGGTCTGCTCTGCTAGTCTGCTCTGCTAGTCCCTCCATGTTGGTCTGCTCTGCTAGTCCCTCCATGTTGGTCTGCTGTGCCTGGCCCTCCATGTTGGTCTGCTCTGCTAGTCCCTCCATGTTGGTCTGCTCTGCTAGTCCCTCCATGTTGGTCTGCTGTGCCTGGCCCTCCATGTTGGTCTGCTCTGCTAGTCCCTCCATGTTGGTCTGCTCTGCTAGTCCCTCCATGTTGGTCTGCTCTGCTAGTCCCTCCATGTTGGTCTGCTCTGCTAGTCCCTCCATGTTGGTCTGCTCTGCTAGTCCCTCCATGTTGGTCTGCTGGGCCTGTCCCTCCATGTTGGTCTGCTCTGCTTGTCCCTCCATGTTGGTCTGCTCTGCTAGTCCCTCCATGTTGGTCTGCTGGGCCTGGCCCTCCATGTTGGTCTGCTCTGCTTGTCCCTCCATGTCGGTCTGCTCTGCTAGTCCCTCCATGTTGGTCTGCTGGGCCTGTCCCTCCATGTTGGTCTGCTCTGCTAGTCCCTCCATGTTGGTCTGCTCTGCTAGTCCCTCCATGTTGGTCTGCTCTGCTAGTCCCTCCATGTTGGTCTGCTCTGCTAGTCCCTCCATGTTGGTCTGCTGGGCCTGTCCCTCCATGTTGGTCTGCTCTGCTAGTCCCTCCATGTTGGTCTGCTCTGCTAGTCCCTCCATGTTGGTCTGCTCTGCTAGTCCCTCCATGTTGGTCTGCTGGGCCTGTCCCTCCATGTTGGTCTGCTCTGCTTGTCCCTCCATGTTGGTCTGCTCTGCTAGTCCCTCCATGTTGGTCTGCTGGGCCTGTCCCTCCATGTTGGTCTGCTCTGCTTGTCCCTCCATGTTGGTCTGCTCTGCTAGTCCCTCCATGTTGGTCTGCTGGGCCTGTCCCTCCATGTTGGTCTGCTCTGCTAGTCCCTCCATGTTGGTCTGCTCTGCTAGTCCCTCCATGTTGGTCTGCTGGGCCTGTCCCTCCATGTTGGTCTGCTCTGCTTGTCCCTCCATGTTGGTCTGCTCTGCTAGTCCCTCCATGTTGGTCTGCTGTGCCTGGCCCTCCATGTTGGTCTGCTCTGCTAGTCCCTCCATGTTGGTCTGCTGTGCCTGGCCCTCCATGTTGGTCTGCTCTGCTAGTCCCTCCATGTTGGTCTGCTCTGCTAGTCCCTCCATGTTGGTCTGCTCTGCTAGTCCCTCCATGTTGGTCTGCTGTGCCTGGCCCTCCATGTTGGTCTGCTCTGCTAGTCCCTCCATGTTGGTCTGCTCTGCTAGTCCCTCCATGTTGGTCTGCTGGGCCTGTCCCTCCATGTTGGTCTGCTCTGCTTGTCCCTCCATGTTGGTCTGCTCTGCTAGTCCCTCCATGTTGGTCTGCTGGGCCTGTCCCTCCATGTTGGTCTGCTCTGCTAGTCCCTCCATGTTGGTCTGCTCTGCTAGTCCCTCCACGTTGGTCTGCTGTGCCTGGCCCTCCATGTTGGTCTGCTCTGCTAGTCCCTCCATGTTGGTCTGCTGTGCCTGGCCCTCCATGTTGGTCTGCTCTGCTAGTCCCTCCATGTTGGTCTGCTGGGCCTGTCCCTCCATGTTGGTCTGCTCTGCTTGTCCCTCCATGTTGGTCTGCTCTGCTAGTCCCTCCATGTTGGTCTGCTGGGCCTGTCCCTCCATGTTGGTCTGCTCTGCTAGTCCCTCCATGTTGGTCTGCTCTGCTAGTCCCTCCATGTTGGTCTGCTGTGCCTGTCCCTCCATGTTGGTCTGCTCTGCTTGTCCCTCCATGTTGGTCTGCTCTGCTAGTCCCTCCATGTTGGTCTGCTCTGCTAGTCCCTCCATGTTGGTCTGCTCTGCTAGTCCCTCCATGTTGGTCTGCTGGGCCTGTCCCTCCATGTTGGTCTGCTCTGCTTGTCCCTCCATGTTGGTCTGCTCTGCTAGTCCCTCCATGTTGGTCTGCTGGGCCTGTCCCTCCATGTTGGTCTGCTCTGCTAGTCCCTCCATGTTGGTCTGCTCTGCTAGTCCCTCCATGTTGGTCTGCTGTGCCTGGCCCTCCATGTTGGTCTGCTCTGCTAGTCCCTCCATGTTGATCTGCTCTGCTAGTCCCTCCATGTTGGTCTGCTGGGCCTGTCCCTCCATGTTGGTCTGCTCTGCTTGTCCCTCCACGTTGGTCTGCTCTGCTAGTCCCTCCATGTTGGTCTGCTGGGCCTGTCCCTCCATGTTGGTCTGCTCTGCTTGTCCCTCCATGTTGGTCTGCTCTGCTAGTCCCTCCATGTTGGTCTGCTGGGCCTGTCCCTCCATGTTGGTCTGCTCTGCTAGTCCCTCCATGTTGGTCTGCTCTGCTAGTCCCTCCATGTTGGTCTGCTGTGCCTGGCCCTCCATGTTGGTCTGCTCTGCTAGTCCCTCCATGTTGGTCTGCTGTGCCTGGCCCTCCATGTTGGTCTGCTCTGCTAGTCCCTCCATGTTGGTCTGCTCTGCTAGTCCCTCCATGTTGGTCTGCTCTGCTAGTCCCTCCATGTTGGTCTGCTGTGCCTGGCCCTCCATGTTGGTCTGCTCTGCTAGTCCCTCCATGTTGGTCTGCTCTGCTAGTCCCTCCATGTTGGTCTGCTGGGCCTGTCCCTCCATGTTGGTCTGCTCTGCTTGTCCCTCCATGTTGGTCTGCTCTGC
Organism: Eutrigla gurnardus; assembly: GCF_963514095.1. Lineage (NCBI taxonomy): Eukaryota > Metazoa > Chordata > Actinopteri > Perciformes > Triglidae > Eutrigla > Eutrigla gurnardus. Next base: position 26,414 of record NW_028155501.1, read on the forward strand.
TAGTCCCTCCATGTTGGTCTGCTGGGCCTGTCCCTCCATGTTGGTCTGCTCTGCTAGTCCCTCCATGTTGGTCTGCTCTGCTAGTCCCTCCATGTTGGTCTGCTGTGCCTGGCCCTCCATGTTGGTCTGCTCTGCTAGTCCCTCCATGTTGGTCTGCTGTGCCTGGCCCTCCATGTTGGTCTGCTCTGCTAGTCCCTCCATGTTGGTCTGCTGGGCCTGTCCCTCCATGTTGGTCTGCTCTGCTTGTCCCTCCATGTTGGTCTGCTCTGCTAGTCCCTCCATGTTGGTCTGCTGGGCCTGTCCCTCCATGTTGGTCTGCTCTGCTAGTCCCTCCATGTTGGTCTGCTCTGCTAGTCCCTCCATGTTGGTCTGCTGTGCCTGGCCCTCCATGTTGGTCTGCTCTGCTAGTCCCTCCATGTTGGTCTGCTCTGCTAGTCCCTCCATGTTGGTCTGCTGGGCCTGTCCCTCCATGTTGGTCTGCTCTGCTTGTCCCTCCATGTTGGTCTGCTCTGCTAGTCCCTCCATGTTGGTCTGCTGTGCCTGGCCCTCCATGTTGGTCTGCTCTGCTAGTCCCTCCATGTTGGTCTGCTGTGCCTGGCCCTCCATGTTGGTCTGCTCTGCTAGTCCCTCCATGTTGGTCTGCTCTGCTAGTCCCTCCATGTTGGTCTGCTCTGCTAGTCCCTCCATGTTGGTCTGCTCTGCTAGTCCCTCCATGTTGGTCTGCTCTGCTAGTCCCTCCATGTTGGTCTGCTCTGCTAGTCCCTCCATGTTGGTCTGCTGTGCCTGGCCCTCCATGTTGGTCTGCTCTGCTAGTCCCTCCATGTTGGTCTGCTCTGCTAGTCCCTCCATGTTGGTCTGCTGGGCCTGTCCCTCCATGTTGGTCTGCTCTGCTTGTCCCTCCATGTTGGTCTGCTCTGCTAGTCCCTCCATGTTGGTCTGCTGGGCCTCTCCCTCCATGTTGGTCTGCTCTGCTTGTCCCTCCATGTCGGTCTGCTCTGCTAGTCCCTCCATGTTGGTCTGCTGGGCCTGTCCCTCCATGTTGGTCTGCTCTGCTAGTCCCTCCATGTTGGTCTGCTCTGCTAGTCCCTCCATGTTGGTCTGCTGTGCCTGGCCCTCCATGTTGGTCTGCTCTGCTAGTCCCTCCATGTTGGTCTGCTGTGCCTGGCCCTCCATGTTGGTCTGCTCTGCTAGTCCCTCCATGTTGGTCTGCTCTGCTAGTCCCTCCATGTTGGTCTGCTGTGCCTGGCCCTCCATGTTGGTCTGCTCTGCTAGTCCCTCCATGTTGGTCTGCTCTGCTAGTCCCTCCATGTTGGTCTGCTGGGCCTGTCCCTCCATGTTGGTCTGCTCTGCTTGTCCCTCCATGTTGGTCTGCTCTGCTAGTCCCTCCATGTTGGTCTGCTGGGCCTGTCCCTCCATGTTGGTCTGCTCTGCTTGTCCCTCCATGTTGGTCTGCTCTGCTAGTCCCTCCATGTTGGTCTGCTGGGCCTGTCCCTCCATGTTGGTCTGCTCTGCTTGTCCCTCCATGTTGGTCTGCTCTGCTAGTCCCTCCATGTTGGTCTGCTGGGCCTGGCCCTCCATGTTGGTCTGCTCTGCTAGTCCCTCCATGTTGGTCTGCTGTGCCTGGCCCTCCATGTTGGTCTGCTCTGCTAGTCCCTCCATGTTGGTCTGCTCTGCTAGTCCCTCCATGTTGGTCTGCTCTGCTAGTCCCTCCATGTTGGTCTGCTCTGCTAGTCCCTCCATGTTGGTCTGCTCTGCTAGTCCCTCCATGTTGGTCTGCTGTGCCTGGCCCTCCATGTTGGTCTGCTCTGCTAGTCCCTCCATGTTGGTCTGCTCTGCTAGTCCCTCCATGTTGGTCTGCTGGGCCTGTCCCTCCATGTTGGTCTGCTCTGCTTGTCCCTCCATGTTGGTCTGCTCTGCTAGTCCCTCCATGTTGGTCTGCTGGGCCTGTCCCTCCATGTTGGTCTGCTCTGCTAGTCCCTCCATGTTGGTCTGCTCTGCTAGTCCCTCCATGTTGGTCTGCTCTGCTAGTCCCTCCATGTTGGTCTGCTCTGCTAGTCCCTCCATGTTGGTCTGCTCTGCTAGTCCCTCCATGTTGGTCTGCTGGGCCTGTCCCTCCATGTTGGTCTGCTCTGCTAGTCCCTCCATGTTGGTCTGCTCTGCTAGTCCCTCCATGTTGGTCTGCTCTGCTAGTCCCTCCATGTTGGTCTGCTCTGCTAGTCCCTCCATGTTGGTCTGCTGGGCCTGTCCCTCCATGTTGGTCTGCTCTGCTTGTCCCTCCATGTTGGTCTGCTCTGCTAGTCCCTCCATGTTGGTCTGCT
>NW_028155499.1:0-13309 GCF_963514095.1 Eutrigla gurnardus
AGCAGACCAACATGGAGGGACTAGCAGAGCAGACCAACATGGAGGGACTAGCAGAGCAGACCAACATGGAGGGACTAGCAGAGCAGACCAACATGGAGGGCCAGGCACAGCAGACCAACATGGAGGGACTAGCAGAGCAGACCAACATGGAGGGACTAGCAGAGCAGACCAACATGGAGGGACTAGCAGAGCAGACCAACATGGAGGGACTAGCAGAGCAGACCAACAGGGAGGGACTAGCAGAGCAGACCAACATGGAGGGACTAGCAGAGCAGACCAACATGGAGGGACTAGCAGAGCAGACCAACATGGAGGGACTAGCAGAGCAGACCAACATGGAGGGACTAGCAGAGCAGACCAACATGGAAAGACAGGCCCAGCAGACCAACATGGAGGGACTAGCAGAGCAGACCAACATGGAGGGACTAGCAGAGCAGACCAACATGGAGGGACTAGCAGAGCAGACCAACATGGAGGGACTAGCAGAGCAGACCAACATGGTGGGCCAGGCACAGCAGACCAACATGGAGGGACTAGCAGAGCAGACCAACATGGAGGGACAAGCAGAGCAGACCAACATGGAGGGACTAGCAGAGCAGACCAACATGGAGGGACTAGCAGAGCAGACCAACATGGTGGGCCAGGCACAGCAGACCAACATGGAGGGACTAGCAGAGCAGACCAACATGGAGGGACTAGCAGAGCAGACCAACATGGAGGGACTAGCAGAGCAGACCAACATGGAGGGACTAGCAGAGCAGACCAACATGGAGGGCCAGGCACAGCAGACCAACATGGAGGGACTAGCAGAGCAGACCAACATGGAGGGACAAGCAGAGCAGACCAACATGGAGGGACAGGCCCAGCAGACCAACATGGAGGGACTAGCAGAGCAGACCAACATGGAGGGCCAGGCACAGCAGACCAACATGGAGGGACTAGCAGAGCAGACCAACATGGAGGGACAAGCAGAGCAGACCAACATGGAGGGACAGGCCCAGCAGACCAACATGGAGGGACTAGCAGAGCAGACCAACATGGAGGGACTAGCAGAGCAGACCAACATTGAGGGACTAGCAGAGCAGACCAACATGGAGGGACAGGCCCAGCAGACCAACATGGAGGGACTAGCAGAGCAGACAACATGGAGGGACTAGCAGAGCAGACCAACATGGAGGGACTAGCAGAGCAGACCAACATGGAGGGACTAGCAGAGCAGACCAACATGGAGGGCCAGGCACAGCAGACCAACATGGAGGGACTAGCAGAGCAGACCAACATGGAGGGACAAGCAGAGCAGACCAACATGGAGGGACTAGCAGAGCAGACCAACATGGAGGGACTAGCAGAGCAGACCAACATGGAGGGCCAGGCACAGCAGACCAACATGGAGGGACTAGCAGAGCAGACCAACATGGAGGGACTAGCAGAGCAGACCAACATGGAGGGACTAGCAGAGCAGACCAACATGGAGGGACAAGCAGAGCAGACCAACATGGAGGGCCAGGCACAGCAGACCAACATGGAGGGACTAGCAGAGCAGACCAACATGGAGGGACTAGCAGAGCAGACCAACATGGAGGGACTAGCAGAGCAGACCAACATGGAGGGACTAGCAGAGCAGACCAACATGGAGGGCCAGGCACAGCAGACCAACATGGAGGGACTAGCAGAGCAGACCAACATGGAGGGACTAGCAGAGCAGACCAACATGGAGGGAGTAGCAGAGCAGACCAACATGGAGGGCCAGGCACAGCAGACCAACATGGAGGGACTAGCAGAGCAGACCAACATGGAGGGACTAGCAGAGCAGACCAACATGGAGGGACTAGCAGAGCAGACCAACATGGAGGGACAAGCAGAGCAGACCAACATGGAGGGCCAGGCACAGCAGATCAACATGGAGGGACTAGCAGAGCAGACCAACATGGAGGGACTAGCAGAGCAGACCAACATGGAGGGACTAGCAGAGCAGACCAACATGGAGGGCCGGGCACAGCAGACCAACATGGAGGGACTAGCAGAGCAGACCAACATGGAGGGACTAGCAGAGCAGACCAACATGGAGGGACTAGCAGAGCAGACCAACATGGAGGGACTAGCAGAGCAGACCAACATTGAGGGACTAGCAGAGCAGACCAACATGGAGGGACAGGCCCAGCAGACCAACATGGAGGGACTAGCAGAGCAGACAACATGGAGGGACTAGCAGAGCAGACCAACATGGAGGGACTAGCAGAGCAGACCAACATGGAGGGACTAGCAGAGCAGACCAACATGGAGGGCCAGGCACAGCAGACCAACATGGAGGGACTAGCAGAGCAGACCAACATGGAGGGACAAGCAGAGCAGACCAACATGGAGGGACTAGCAGAGCAGACCAACATGGAGGGACTAGCAGAGCAGACCAACATGGAGGGCCAGGCACAGCAGACCAACATGGAGGGACTAGCAGAGCAGACCAACATGGAGGGACTAGCAGAGCAGACCAACATGGAGGGACTAGCAGAGCAGACCAACATGGAGGGACAAGCAGAGCAGACCAACATGGAGGGCCAGGCACAGCAGACCAACATGGAGGGACTAGCAGAGCAGACCAACATGGAGGGACTAGCAGAGCAGACCAACATGGAGGGACTAGCAGAGCAGACCAACATGGAGGGACTAGCAGAGCAGACCAACATGGAGGGCCAGGCACAGCAGACCAACATGGAGGGACTAGCAGAGCAGACCAACATGGAGGGACTAGCAGAGCAGACCAACATGGAGGGAGTAGCAGAGCAGACCAACATGGAGGGCCAGGCACAGCAGACCAACATGGAGGGACTAGCAGAGCAGACCAACATGGAGGGACTAGCAGAGCAGACCAACATGGAGGGACTAGCAGAGCAGACCAACATGGAGGGACAAGCAGAGCAGACCAACATGGAGGGCCAGGCACAGCAGATCAACATGGAGGGACTAGCAGAGCAGACCAACATGGAGGGACTAGCAGAGCAGACCAACATGGAGGGACTAGCAGAGCAGACCAACATGGAGGGCCAGGCACAGCAGACCAACATGGAGGGACTAGCAGAGCAGACCAACATGGAGGGACTAGCAGAGCAGACCAACATGGAGGGACTAGCAGAGCAGACCAACATGGAGGGACAAGCAGAGCAGACCAACATGGAGGGCCAGGCACAGCAGACCAACATGGAGGGACTAGCAGAGCAGACCAACATGGAGGGACTAGCAGAGCAGACCAACATGGAGGGACTAGCAGAGCAGACCAACATGGAGGGACTAGCAGAGCAGACCAACATGGAGGGCCAGGCACAGCAGACCAACATGGAGGGACTAGCAGAGCAGACCAACATGGAGGGACTAGCAGAGCAGACCAACAGGGAGGGACAAGCAGAGCAGACCAACATGGAGGGACAAGCAGAGCAGACCAACATGGAGGGACAGGCCCAGCAGACCAACATGGAGGGACTAGCAGAGCAGACCAACATGGAGGGACTAGCAGAGCAGACCAACATGGAGGGACTAGCAGAGCAGACCAACATGGAGGGACTAGCAGAGCAGACCAACAGGGAGGGACTAGCAGAGCAGACCAACATGGAGGGACTAGCAGAGCAGACCAACATGGAGGGACTAGCAGAGCAGACCAACATGGAGGGACTAGCAGAGCAGACCAACATGGAGGGACTAGCAGAGCAGACCAACATGGAAAGACAGGCCCAGCAGACCAACATGGAGGGACTAGCAGAGCAGACCAACATGGAGGGACTAGCAGAGCAGACCAACATGGAGGGACTAGCAGAGCAGACCAACATGGAGGGCCAGGCACAGCAGACCAACATGGAGGGACTAGCAGAGCAGACCAACATGGAGGGACTAGCAGAGCAGACCAACAGGGAGGGACAAGCAGAGCAGACCAACATGGAGGGACAAGCAGAGCAGACCAACATGGAGGGACAGGCCCAGCAGACCAACATGGAGGGACTAGCAGAGCAGACCAACATGGAGGGACTAGCAGAGCAGACCAACATGGAGGGACTAGCAGAGCAGACCAACATGGAGGGACTAGCAGAGCAGACCAACAGGGAGGGACTAGCAGAGCAGAACAACATGGAGGGACTAGCAGAGCAGACCAACAGGGAGGGACTAGCAGAGCAGACCAACATGGAGGGACTAGCAGAGCAGACCAACATGGAGGGACTAGCAGAGCAGACCAACATGGAGGGACTAGCAGAGCAGACCAACATGGAGGGACTAGCAGAGCAGACCAACATGGAAAGACAGGCCCAGCAGACCAACATGGAGGGACTAGCAGAGCAGACCAACATGGAGGGACTAGCAGAGCAGACCAACATGGAGGGACTAGCAGAGCAGACCAACATGGAGGGCCAGGCACAGCAGACCAACATGGAGGGACTAGCAGAGCAGACCAACATGGAGGGACTAGCAGAGCAGACCAACAGGGAGGGACAAGCAGAGCAGACCAACATGGAGGGACAAGCAGAGCAGACCAACATGGAGGGACAGGCCCAGCAGACCAACATGGAGGGACTAGCAGAGCAGACCAACATGGAGGGACTAGCAGAGCAGACCAACATGGAGGGACTAGCAGAGCAGACCAACATGGAGGGACTAGCAGAGCAGACCAACAGGGAGGGACTAGCAGAGCAGACCAACATGGAGGGACTAGCAGAGCAGACCAACATGGAGGGACTAGCAGAGCAGACCAACATGGAGGGACTAGCAGAGCAGACCAACATGGAAAGACAGGCCCAGCAGACCAACATGGAGGGACTAGCAGAGCAGACCAACATGGAGGGACTAGCAGAGCAGACCAACATGGAGGGACTAGCAGAGCAGACCAACATGGAGGGACTAGCAGAGCAGACCAACATGGTGGGCCAGGCACAGCAGACCAACATGGAGGGACTAGCAGAGCAGACCAACATGGAGGGACAAGCAGAGCAGACCAACATGGAGGGACTAGCAGAGCAGACCAACATGGAGGGACTAGCAGAGCAGACCAACATGGAGGGCCAGGCACAGCAGACCAACATGGAGGGACTAGCAGAGCAGACCAACATGGAGGGACTAGCAGAGCAGACCAACATGGAGGGACTAGCAGAGCAGACCAACATGGAGGGACTAGCAGAGCAGACCAACATGGAGGGCCAGGCACAGCAGACCAACATGGAGGGACTAGCAGAGCAGACCAACATGGAGGGACAAGCAGAGCAGACCAACATGGAGGGACAGGCCCAGCAGACCAACATGGAGGGACTAGCAGAGCAGACCAACATGGAGGGCCAGGCACAGCAGACCAACATGGAGGGACTAGCAGAGCAGACCAACATGGAGGGACAAGCAGAGCAGACCAACATGGAGGGACAGGCCCAGCAGACCAACATGGAGGGACTAGCAGAGCAGACCAACATGGAGGGACTAGCAGAGCAGACCAACATTGAGGGACTAGCAGAGCAGACCAACATGGAGGGACAGGCCCAGCAGACCAACATGGAGGGACTAGCAGAGCAGACAACATGGAGGGACTAGCAGAGCAGACCAACATGGAGGGACTAGCAGAGCAGACCAACATGGAGGGACTAGCAGAGCAGACCAACATGGAGGGACTAGCAGAGCAGACCAACATGGAGGGCCAGGCACAGCAGACCAACATGGAGGGAATAGCAGAGCAGACCAACATGGAGGGACAAGCAGAGCAGACCAACATGGAGGGACAGGCCCAGCAGACCAACATGGAGGGACTAGCAGAGCAGACCAACATGGAGGGACTAGCAGAGCAGACCAACATGGAGGGACTAGCAGAGCAGACCAACATGGAGGGACTAGCAGAGCAGACCAACAGGGAGGGACTAGCAGAGCAGACCAACATGGAGGGACTAGCAGAGCAGACCAACATGGAGGGACTAGCAGAGCAGACTAACATGGAGGGACTAGCAGAGCAGACCAACATGGAGGGACTAGCAGAGCAGACAAACATGGAGGGACAGGCCCAGCAGACCAACATGGAGGGACTAGCAGAGCAGACCAACATGGAGGGACTAGCAGAGCAGACCAACATGGAGGGACTAGCAGAGCAGACCAACATGGAGGGACTAGCAGAGCAGACCAACATGGAGGGCCAGGCACAGCAGACCAACATGGAGGGACTAGCAGAGCAGACCAACATGGAGGGACTAGCAGAGCAGACCAACATGGAGGGACTAGCAGAGCAGACCAACATGGAGGGACTAGCAGAGCAGACCAACATGGAGGGCCAGGCACAGCAGACCAACATGGAGGGACTAGCAGAGCAGACCAACATGGAGGGACAAGCAGAGCAGACCAACATGGAGGGACTAGCAGAGCAGACCTACATGGAGGGACTAGCAGAGCAGACCAACATGGAGGGACTAGCAGAGCAGACCAACATGGAGGGACTAGCAGAGCAGACCAACATGGAGGGACTAGCAGAGCAGACCAACATGGAGGGACTAGCAGAGCAGACCAACATGGAGGGACTAGCAGAGCAGACCAACATGGAGGGCCAGGCACAGTAGACCAACATGGAGGGACTAGCAGAGCAGACCAACATGGAGGGACTAGCAGAGCAGACCAACATGGAGGGACTAGCAGAGCAGACCAACATGGAGGGCCAGGCACAGCAGACCAACATGGAGGGACTAGCAGAGCAGACCAACATGGAGGGACTAGCAGAGCAGACCAACATGGAGGGAGTAGCAGAGCAGACCAACATGGAGGGCCAGGCACAGCAGACCAACATGGAGGGACTAGCAGAGCAGACCAACATGGAGGGACTAGCAGAGCAGACCAACATGGAGGGCCAGGCACAGCAGACCAACATGGAGGGACTAGCAGAGCAGACCAACATGGAGGGACAAGCAGAGCAGACCAACATGGAGGGACAGGCCCAGCAGACCAACATGGAGGGACTAGCAGAGCAGACCAACATGGAGGGACTAGCAGAGCAGACCAACATGGAGGGACTAGCAGAGCAGACCAACATGGAGGGACTAGCAGAGCAGACCAACATGGAGGGCCAGGCACAGCAGACCAACATGGAGGGACTAGCAGAGCAGACCAACATGGAGGGACAAGCAGAGCAGACCAACATGGAGGGACAGGCCCAGCAGACCAACATGGAGGGACTAGCAGAGCAGACCAACATGGAGGGACTAGCAGAGCAGACCAACATTGAGGGACTAGCAGAGCAGACCAACATGGAGGGACAGGCCCAGCAGACCAACATGGAGGGACTAGCAGAGCAGACCAACATGGAGGGACTAGCAGAGCAGACCAACATGGAGGGACTAGCAGAGCAGACCAACATGGAGGGACTAGCAGAGCAGACCAACATGGAGAGCCAGGCACAGCAGACCAACATGGAGGGAATAGCAGAGCAGACCAACATGGAGGGACAAGCAGAGCAGACCAACATGGAGGGACTAGCAGAGCAGACCAACATGGAGGGACTAGCAGAGCAGACCAACATGGAGGGCCAGGCACAGCAGACCAACATGGAGGGACTAGCAGAGCAGACCAACATGGAGGGACTAGCAGAGCAGACCAACATGGAGGGACTAGCAGAGCAGACCAACATGGAGGGACAAGCAGAGCAGACCAACATGGAGGGCCAGGCACAGCAGACCAACATGGAGGGACTAGCAGAGCAGACCAACATGGAGGGACTAGCAGAGCAGACCAACATGGAGGGACTAGCAGAGCAGACCAACATGGAGGGACAAGCAGAGCAGACCAACATGGAGGGACAGGCCCAGCAGACCAACATGGAGGGACTAGCAGAGCAGACCAACATGGAGGGACTAGCAGAGCAGACCAACATGGAGGGACTAGCAGAGCAGACCAACATGGAGGGACTAGCAGAGCAGACCAACATGGAGGGACTAGCAGAGCAGACCAACATGGAGGGACTAGCAGAGCAGACCAACAGGGAGGGACAAGCAGAGCAGACCAACATGGAGGGACAAGCAGAGCAGACCAACATGGAGGGACAGGCCCAGCAGACCAACATGGAGGGACTAGCAGAGCAGACCAACATGGAGGGACTAGCAGAGCAGACCAACATGGAGGGACTAGCAGAGCAGACCAACATGGAGGGACTAGCAGAGCAGACCAACAGGGAGGGACTAGCAGAGCAGACCAACATGGAGGGACTAGCAGAGCAGACCAACATGGAGGGACTAGCAGAGCAGACCAACATGGAGGGACTAGCAGAGCAGACCAACATGGAGGGACTAGCAGAGCAGACCAACATGGAGGGACAGGCCCAGCAGACCAACATGGAGGGACTAGCAGAGCAGACCAACATGGATGGACTAGCAGAGCAGACCAACATGGAGGGACTAGCAGAGCAGACCAACATGGAGGGACTAGCAGAGCAGACCAACATGGAGGGCCAGGCACAGCAGACCAACATGGAGGGACTAGCAGAGCAGACCAACATGGAGGGACAAGCAGAGCAGACCAACATGGAGGGACTAGCAGAGCAGACCAACATGGAGGGACTAGCAGAGCAGACCAACATGGAGGGCCAGGCACAGCAGACCAACATGGAGGGACTAGCAGAGCAGACCAACATGGAGGGACTAGCAGAGCAGACCAACATGGAGGGACTAGCAGAGCAGACCAACATGGAGGGACTAGCAGAGCAGACCAACATGGAGGGCCAGGCACAGCAGACCAACATGGAGGGACTAGCAGAGCAGACCAACATGGAGGGACAAGCAGAGCAGACCAACATGGAGGGACAGGCACAGCAGACCAACATGGAGGGACTAGCAGAGCAGACCAACATGGAGGGCCAGGCACAGCAGACCAACATGGAGGGACTAGCAGAGCAGACCAACATGGAGGGACAAGCAGAGCAGACCAACATGGAGGGACAGGCCCAGCAGACCAACATGGAGGGACTAGCAGAGCAGACCAACATGGAGGGACTAGCAGAGCAGACCAACATGGAGGGACTAGCAGAGCAGACCAACATGGAGGGCCAGGCACAGCAGACCAACATGGAGGGACTAGCAGAGCAGACCAACATGGAGGGACTAGCAGAGCAGACCAACATGGAGGGACTAGCAGAGCAGACCAACATGGAGGGACAAGCAGAGCAGACCAACATGGAGGGCCAGGCACAGCAGACCAACATGGAGGGACTAGCAGAGCAGACCAACATGGAGGGACTAGCAGAGCAGACCAACATGGAGGGACTAGCAGAGCAGACCAACATGGAGGGACTAGCAGAGCAGACCAACATGGAGGGCCAGGCACAGCAGACCAACATGGAGGGACTAGCAGAGCAGACCAACATGGAGGGACTAGCAGAGCAGACCAACATGGAGGGAGTAGCAGAGCAGACCAACATGGAGGGCCAGGCACAGCAGACCAACATGGAGGGACTAGCAGAGCAGACCAACATGGAGGGACTAGCAGAGCAGACCAACATGGAGGGCCAGGCACAGCAGACCAACATGGAGGGACTAGCAGAGCAGACCATCATGGAGGGACAAGCAGAGCAGACCAACATGGAGGGACAGGCCCAGCAGACCAACATGGAGGGACTAGCAGAGCAGACCAACATGGAGGGACTAGCAGAGCAGACCAACATGGAGGGCCAGGCACAGCAGACCAACATGGAGGGACTAGCAGAGCAGACCAACATGGAGGGACAAGCAGAGCAGACCAACATGGAGGGACTAGCAGAGCAGACCAACATGGAGGGACTAGCAGAGCAGACCAACATGGAGGGCCAGGCACAGCAGACCAACATGGAGGGACTAGCAGAGCAGACCAACATGGAGGGACTAGCAGAGCAGACCAACATGGAGGGACTAGCAGAGCAGACCAACATGGAGGGACAAGCAGAGCAGACCAACATGGAGGGCCAGGCACAGCAGACCAACATGGAGGGACTAGCAGAGCAGACCAACATGGAGGGACTAGCAGAGCAGACCAACATGGAGGGACTAGCAGAGCAGACCAACATGGAGGGACAAGCAGAGCAGACCAACATGGAGGGACAGGCCCAGCAGACCAACATGGAGGGACTAGCAGAGCAGACCAACATGGAGGGACTAGCAGAGCAGACCAACATGGAGGGACTAGCAGAGCAGACCAACATGGAGGGACTAGTAGAGCAGACCAACAGGGAGGGCCAGGCACAGCAGACCAACATGGAGGGACTAGCAGAGCAGACCAACATGGAGGGACAAGCAGAGCAGACCAACATGGAGGGACAGGCCCAGCAGACCAACATGGAGGGACTAGCAGAGCAGACCAACATGGAGGGACTAGCAGAGCAGACCAACATTGAGGGACTAGCAGAGCAGACCAACATGGAGGGACAGGCCCAGCAGACCAACATGGAGGGCCAGGCACAGCAGACCAACATGGAGGGACTAGCAGAGCAGACCAACATGGAGGGACAAGCAGAGCAGACCAACATGGAGGGACAGGCCCAGCAGACCAACATGGAGGGACTAGCAGAGCAGACCAACATGGAGGGACTAGCAGAGCAGACCAACATGGAGGGACTAGCAGAGCAGACCAACATGGAGGGCCAGGCACAGCAGACCAACATGGAGGGACTAGCAGAGCAGACCAACATGGAGGGACAAGCAGAGCAGACCAACATGGAGGGACTAGCAGAGCAGACCAACATGGAGGGACTAGCAGAGCAGACCAACATGGAGGGCCAGGCACAGCAGACCAACATGGAGGGACTAGCAGAGCAGACCAACATGGAGGGACTAGCAGAGCAGACCAACATGGAGGGACTAGCAGAGCAGACCAACATGGAGGGACAAGCAGAGCAGACCAACATGGAGGGCCAGGCACAGCAGACCAACATGGAGGGACTAGCAGAGCAGACCAACATGGAGGGACTAGCAGAGCAGACCAACATGGAGGGACTAGCAGAGCAGACCAACATGGAGGGACTAGCAGAGCAGACCAACATGGAGGGCCAGGCACAGCAGACCAACATGGAGGGACTAGCAGAGCAGACCAACATGGAGGGACTAGCAGAGCAGACCAACATGGAGGGAGTAGCAGAGCAGACCAACATGGAGGGCCAGGCACAGCAGACCAACATGGAGGGACTAGCAGAGCAGACCAACATGGAGGGACTAGCAGAGCAGACCAACATGGAGGGACTAGCAGAGCAGACCAACATGGAGGGACTAGCAGAGCAGACCAACATGGAGGGCCAGGCACAGCAGACCAACATGGAGGGACTAGCAGAGCAGACCAACATGGAGGGACAAGCAGAGCAGACCAACATGGAGGGACTAGCAGAGCAGACCAACATGGAGGGACTAGCAGAGCAGACCAACATGGAGGGCCAGGCACAGCAGACCAACATGGAGGGACTAGCAGAGCAGACCAACATGGAGGGACTAGCAGAGCAGACCAACATGGAGGGACTAGCAGAGCAGACCAACATGGAGGGACAAGCAGAGCAGACCAACATGGAGGGCCAGGCACAGCAGACCAACATGGAGGGACTAGCAGAGCAGACCAACATGGGAGGGACTAGCAGAGCAGACCAACATGGAGGGACTAGCAGAGCAGACCAACATGGAGGGCCAGGCACAGCAGACCAACATGGAGGGACTAGCAGAGCAGACCAACATGGAGGGACAAGCAGAGCAGACCAACATGGAGGGACAGGCCCAGCAGACCAACATGGAGGGACTAGCAGAGCAGACCAACATGGAGGGCCAGGCACAGCAGACCAACATGGAGGGACTAGCAGAGCAGACCAACATGGAGGGACAAGCAGAGCAGACCAACATGGAGGGACAGGCCCAGCAGACCAACATGGAGGGACTAGCAGAGCAGACCAACATGGAGGGACTAGCAGAGCAGACCAACATGGAGGGCCAGGCACAGCAGACCAACATGGAGGGACTAGCAGAGCAGACCAACATGGAGGGACAAGCAGAGCAGACCAACATGGAGGGACTAGCAGAGCAGACCAACATGGAGAGACTAGCAGAGCAGACCAACATGGAGGGCCAGGCACAGCAGACCAACATGGAGGGACTAGCAGAGCAGACCAACATGGAGGGACTAGCAGAGCAGACCAACATGGAGGGACTAGCAGAGCAGACCAACATGGAGGGACAAGCAGAGCAGACCAACATGGAGGGCCAGGCACAGCAGACCAACATGGAGGGACTAGCAGAGCAGACCAACATGGAGGGACTAGCAGAGCAGACCAACATGGAGGGACTAGCAGAGCAGACCAACATGGAGGGACAAGCAGAGCAGACCAACATGGAGGGACAGGCCCAGCAGACCAACATGGAGGGACTAGCAGAGCAGACCAACATGGAGGGCCAGGCACAGCAGACCAACATGGAGGGACTAGCAGAGCAGACCAACATGGAGGGACTAGCAGAGCAGACCAACATGGAGGGACTAGCAGAGCAGACCAACATGGAGGGACTAGCAGAGCAGACCAACATGGAGGGCCAGGCACAGCAGACCAACATGGAGGGACTAGCAGAGCAGACCAACATGGAGGGACAAGCAGAGCAGACCAACATGGAGGGACAGGCCCAGCAGACCAACATGGAGGGACTAGCAGAGCAGACCAACATGGAGGGCCAGGCACAGCAGACCAACATGGAGGGACTAGCAGAGCAGACCAACATGGAGGGACAAGCAGAGCAGACCAACATGGAGGGACAGGCCCAGCAGACCAACATGGAGGGACTAGCAGAGCAGACCAACATGGAGGGACTAGCAGAGCAGACCAACATGGAGGGACTAGCAGAGCAGACCAACATGGAGGGCCAGGCACAGCAGACCAACATGGAGGGACTAGCAGAGCAGACCAACATGGAGGGACTAGCAGAGCAGACCAACATGGAGGGACTAGCAGAGCAGACCAACATGGAGGGACAAGCAGAGCAGACCAACATGGAGGGCCAGGCACAGCAGACCAACATGGAGGGACTAGCAGAGCAGACCAACATGGAGGGACTAGCAGAGCAGACCAACATGGAGGGACTAGCAGAGCAGACCAACATGGAGGGACTAGCAGAGCAGACCAACATGGAGGGCCAGGCACAGCAGACCAACATGGAGGGACTAGCAGAGCAGACCAACATGGAGGGACTAGCAGAGCAGACCAACATGGAGGGAGTAGCAGAGCAGACCAACATGGAGGGCCAGGCACAGCAGACCAACATGGAGGGACTAGCAGAGCAGACCAACATGGAGGGACTAGCAGAGCAGACCAACATGGAGGGCCAGGCAC
>NW_028155498.1:0-35891 GCF_963514095.1 Eutrigla gurnardus
CCCCTAACCCTAAACCCTAACCCTAACCCTAACCCTAACCCTAACCTAACCCTAACCTAACCCTAACCCTAACCCTAACCCTAACCCTAACCCTAACCCTAACCCTAACCCTAACCCTAACCCTAACCCTAACCCTAACCCTAACCCTAACCCTAACCCTAACCCCTAACCCTAACCCTAACCCTAACCCTAACCCTAACCCTAACCCTAACCCTAACCCTAACCCTAACCCTAACCCTAACCCTAACCCTAACCCTAACCCTAACCTAACCCTAACCCTAACCCTAACCCTAACCCTAACCCTAACCCTAACCCTAACCCTAACCCTAACCCTAACCCTAACCCTAACCCTAACCCTAACCCTAACCCTAACCCTAACCCTAACCCTAACCCTAACCCTAACCCTAACCCTAACCCTAACCCTAACCCTAACCCTAACCCTAACCCTAACCCTAACCCTAACCCTAACCCTAACCCTAACCCTAACCCTAACCCTAACCCTAACCCTAACCCTAACCCTAACCCTAACCCTAACCCTAACCCTAACCCTAACCCTAACCCTAACCCTAACCCTAACCCTAACCCTAACCCTAACCCTAACCCTAACCCTAACCCTAACCCTAACCCTAACCCTAACCCTAACCCTAACCCTAACCCTAACCCTAACCCTAACCCTAACCCTAACCCTAACCCTAACCCTAACCCTAACCCTAACCCTAACCCTAACCCTAACCCTAACCCTAACCCTAACCCTAACCCTAACCCTAACCCTAACCCTAACCCTAACCCTAACCCTAACCCTAACCCTAACCCTAACCCTAACCCTAACCCTAACCCTAACCCTAACCCTAACCCTAACCCTAACCCTAACCCTAACCCTAACCCTAACCCTAACCCTAACCCTAACCCTAACCCTAACCCTAACCCTAACCCTAACCCTAACCCTAACCCTAACCCTAACCCTAACCCTAACCCTAACCCTAACCCTAACCCTAACCCTAACCCTAACCCTAACCCTAACCCTAACCCTAACCCTAACCCTAACCCTAACCCTAACCCTAACCCTAACCCTAACCCTAACCCTAACCCTAACCCTAACCCTAACCCTAACCCTAACCCTAACCCTAACCCTAACCCTAACCCTAACCCTAACCCTAACCCTAACCCTAACCCTAACCCTAACCCTAACCCTAACCCTAACCCTAACCCTAACCCTAACCCTAACCCTAACCCTAACCCTAACCCTAACCCTAACCCTAACCCTAACCCTAACCCTAACCCTAACCCTAACCCTAACCCTAACCCTAACCCTAACCCTAACCCTAACCCTAACCCTAACCCTAACCCTAACCCTAACCCTAACCCTAACCCTAACCCTAACCCTAACCCTAACCCTAACCCTAACCCTAACCCTAACCCTAACCCTAACCCTAACCCTAACCCTAACCCTAACCCTAACCCTAACCCTAACCCTAACCCTAACCCTAACCCTAACCCTAACCCTAACCCTAACCCTAACCCTAACCCTAACCCTAACCCTAACCCTAACCCTAACCCTAACCCTAACCCTAACCCTAACCCTAACCCTAACCCTAACCCTAACCCTAACCCTAACCCTAACCCTAACCCTAACCCTAACCCTAACCCTAACCCTAACCCTAACCCTAACCCTAACCCTAACCCTAACCCTAACCCTAACCCTAACCCTAACCCTAACCCTAACCCTAACCCTAACCCTAACCCTAACCCTAACCCTAACCCTAACCCTAACCCTAACCCTAACCCTAACCCTAACCCTAACCCTAACCCTAACCCTAACCCTAACCCTAACCCTAACCCTAACCCTAACCCTAACCCTAACCCTAACCCTAACCCTAACCCTAACCCTAACCCTAACCCTAACCCTAACCCTAACCCTAACCCTAACCCTAACCCTAACCCTAACCCTAACCCTAACCCTAACCCTAACCCTAACCCTAACCCTAACCCTAACCCTAACCCTAACCCTAACCCTAACCCTAACCCTAACCCTAACCCTAACCCTAACCCTAACCCTAACCCTAACCCTAACCCTAACCCTAACCCTAACCCTAACCCTAACCCTAACCCTAACCCTAACCCTAACCCTAACCCTAACCCTAACCCTAACCCTAACCCTAACCCTAACCCTAACCCTAACCCTAACCCTAACCCTAACCCTAACCCTAACCCTAACCCTAACCCTAACCCTAACCCTAACCCTAACCCTAACCCTAACCCTAACCCTAACCCTAACCCTAACCCTAACCCTAACCCTAACCCTAACCCTAACCCTAACCCTAACCCTAACCCTAACCCTAACCCTAACCCTAACCCTAACCCTAACCCTAACCCTAACCCTAACCCTAACCCTAACCCTAACCCTAACCCTAACCCTAACCCTAACCCTAACCCTAACCCTAACCCTAACCCTAACCCTAACCCTAACCCTAACCCTAACCCTAACCCTAACCCTAACCCTAACCCTAACCCTAACCCTAACCCTAACCCTAACCCTAACCCTAACCCTAACCCTAACCCTAACCCTAACCCTAACCCTAACCCTAACCCTAACCCTAACCCTAACCCTAACCCTAACCCTAACCCTAACCCTAACCCTAACCCTAACCCTAACCCTAACCCTAACCCTAACCCTAACCCTAACCCTAACCCTAACCCTAACCCTAACCCTAACCCTAACCCTAACCCTAACCCTAACCCTAACCCTAACCCTAACCCTAACCCTAACCCTAACCCTAACCCTAACCCTAACCCTAACCCTAACCCTAACCCTAACCCTAACCCTAACCCTAACCCTAACCCTAACCCTAACCCTAACCCTAACCCTAACCCTAACCCTAACCCTAACCCTAACCCTAACCCTAACCCTAACCCTAACCCTAACCCTAACCCTAACCCTAACCCTAACCCTAACCCTAACCCTAACCCTAACCCTAACCCTAACCCTAACCCTAACCCTAACCCTAACCCTAACCCCCTAACCCTAACCCTAACCCTAACCCTAACCCTAACCCTAACCCTTTTCCAGCCTAATACCTAACCCTAACCCTAACCCTAACCCTAACCCTAACCCTAACCCTAACCCTAACCCTAACCCTAACCCTAACCCTAACCCTAACCCTAACCCATTTAACATGGGAGTCTATGGGGGAGCGACATCTCGCGGTATCTCGCCAACGGTACGTGCCACGGAGATGGTTCAGACATCTATGGACTCGTCTCGGCCAGACCTTCACTTAGACACCCAACATGAGGTCCGCGGGACCTTCCTGGGCCGAGATACGGCCACTTCCGGTCCGCGTTTTACAAGAAAATAAAATTGCCTGATTCATGCTCCTAAGTGGTCTCTGGGATGTCCCCTTTCCATACAACGACAAAACACTTAGGAACTTTTCAAGGCCGACATCCATTTAACATGGGAGTCTATGGGGGAACGACATCTCGCGGTATCTCGCCAACGGTACGTGCCACGGGGATGGTTCAGATGTCTATGGACTCGTCTCGGCCAGACCTACACGTGGACACCCAACATGAGGCTCGCGGACCCTCCCCGGCCGAGACACGGCCACTTCCGGTCCGCCTTTTCAAAGGAAAGGAAATTGCCTGATTCATGCTCCTGAGTGGTTTCTGCAATGTCCCCTACCCATACAACGACAAAACACTTAGGAGTTTTTCAAGGACGACATCCATTTAACATGGGAGTCTATGGGGGAACGACATCCCGCTATATCTCGCCAACGGTAAGTGCCACGGAGATGGTTCAGACGTCTATGGACTCGTCTCGGCCAGACCTTTGAGTGGACACCACCCACTTCCGGTCTACTACTTCCGGTCACGAGCTAGGGACACCGGAAGTCCGACTTTTGAAGTGCCCCCCCCATGATAGAAAATTGTCTGAACGATGCTCATTTCTTACTTTCAGCTCTCTACGACATTCCTAGCGGACGCTATTTGCATATGTCGCCGCGACATACCCTTTTCCAGCCTAATACCTAACCCTAACCCTAACCCTAACCCTAACCCTAACCCTAACCCTAACCCTAACCCTAACCCTAACCCTAACCCTAACCCTAACCCTAACCCTAACCCTAACCCTAACCCTAACCCTAACCCTAACCCTAACCCTAACCCTAACCCTAACCCTAACCCTAACCCTAACCCTAACCCTAACCCTAACCCTAACCCTAACCCTAACCCTAACCCTAACCCTAACCCTAACCCTAACCCTAAGGACGACATCCATTTAACATGGGAGTCTATGGGGGAACGACATCCCGCTATATCTCGCCAACGGTAAGTGCCACGGAGATGGTTCAGACGTCTATGGACTCGTCTCGGCCAGACCTTTGAGTGGACACCACCCACTTCCGGTCTACTACTTCCGGTCACGAGCTAGGGACACCGGAAGTCCGACTTTTGAAGTGCCCCCCCCATGATAGAAAATTGTCTGAACGATGCTCATTTCTTACTTTCAGCTCTCTACGACATTCCTAGCGGACGCTATTTGCATATGTCGCCGCGACATACCCTTTTCCAGCCTAATACCTAACCCTAACCCTAACCCTAACCCTAACCCTAACCCTAACCCTAACCCTAACCCTAACCCTAACCCTAACCCAACGGTACGTGCCACGGAGATGGTTCAGACATCTATGGACTCGTCTCGGCCAGACCTTCACTTAGACACCCAACATGAGGTCCGCGGGACCTTCCTGGGCCGAGATACGGCCACTTCCGGTCCGCGTTTTACAAGAAAATAAAATTGCCTGATTCATGCTCCTAAGTGGTCTCTGGGATGTCCCCTTTCCATACAACGACAAAACACTTAGGAACTTTTCAAGGCCGACATCCATTTAACATGGGAGTCTATGGGGGAACGACATCTCGCGGTATCTCGCCAACGGTACGTGCCACGGGGATGGTTCAGATGTCTATGGACTCGTCTCGGCCAGACCTACACGTGGACACCCAACACGGCCCACTTACTATATATAACCCTACCAGGAACCTCTCATCCTAACCCTAAGTGTCTGACACATGGCACATGCCAATATAGGGACCATTCGACTCCAAATGGCCTGAAACGTGCTCCTATGCATGTTCTGGAGACACGTTATTCCAAAACACTTGGTCGTTTTTCAAGGGGGGACATCCATTTAACATGGGAGTCTATGGGGGAGCGACATCTCGCGGTATCTCGCCAACGGTACGTGCCACGGAGATGGTTCAGACATCTATGGACTCGTCTCGGCCAGACCTTCACTTAGACACCCAACATGAGGTCCGCGGGACCTTCCTGGGCCGAGATACGGCCACTTCCGGTCCGCGTTTTACAAGAAAATAAAATTGCCTGATTCATGCTCCTAAGTGGTCTCTGGGATGTCCCCTTTCCATACAACGACAAAACACTTAGGAACTTTTCAAGGCCGACATCCATTTAACATGGGAGTCTATGGGGGAACGACATCTCGCGGTATCTCGCCAACGGTACGTGCCACGGGGATGGTTCAGATGTCTATGGACTCGTCTCGGCCAGACCTACACGTGGACACCCAACATGAGGCTCGCGGACCCTCCCCGGCCGAGACACGGCCACTTCCGGTCCGCGTTTTCAAAGGAAAGGAAATTGCCTGATTCATGCTCCTCAGTGGTTTCTGCAATGTCCCCTACCCATACAACGACAAAACACTTAGGAGTTTTTCAAGGACGACATCCATTTAACATGGGAGTCTATGGGGGAACGACATCCCGCTATATCTCGCCAACGGTAAGTGCCACGGAGATGGTTCAGACGTCTATGGACTCGTCTCGGCCAGACCTTTGAGTGGACACCACCCACTTCCGGTCTACTACTTCCGGTCACGAGCTAGGGACACCGGAAGTCCGACTTTTGAAGTGCCCCCCCCATGATAGAAAATTGTCTGAACGATGCTCATTTCTTACTTTCAGCTCTCTACGACATTCCTAGCGGACGCTATTTGCATATGTCGCCGCGACATACCCTTTTCCAGCCTAATACCTAACCCTAACCCTAACCCTAACCCTAACCCTAACCCTAACCCTAACCCTAACCCTAACCCTAACCCTAACCCTAACCCAACGGTACGTGCCACGGAGATGGTTCAGACATCTATGGACTCGTCTCGGCCAGACCTTCACTTAGACACCCAACATGAGGTCCGCGGGACCTTCCTGGGCCGAGATACGGCCACTTCCGGTCCGCGTTTTACAAGAAAATAAAATTGCCTGATTCATGCTCCTAAGTGGTCTCTGGGATGTCCCCTTTCCATACAACGACAAAACACTTAGGAACTTTTCAAGGCCGACATCCATTTAACATGGGAGTCTATGGGGGAACGACATCTCGCGGTATCTCGCCAACGGTACGTGCCACGGGGATGGTTCAGATGTCTATGGACTCGTCTCGGCCAGACCTACACGTGGACACCCAACACGGCCCACTTACTATATATAACCCTACCAGGAACCTCTCATCCTAACCCTAAGTGTCTGACACATGGCACATGCCAATATAGGGACCATTCGACTCCAAATGGCCTGAAACGTGCTCCTATGCATGTTCTGGAGACACGTTATTCCAAAACACTTGGTCGTTTTTCAAGGGGGGACATCCATTTAACATGGGAGTCTATGGGGGAGCGACATCTCGCGGTATCTCGCCAACGGTACGTGCCACGGAGATGGTTCAGACATCTATGGACTCGTCTCGGCCAGACCTTCACTTAGACACCCAACATGAGGTCCGCGGGACCTTCCTGGGCCGAGATACGGCCACTTCCGGTCCGCGTTTTACAAGAAAATAAAATTGCCTGATTCATGCTCCTAAGTGGTCTCTGGGATGTCCCCTTTCCATACAACGACAAAACACTTAGGAACTTTTCAAGGCCGACATCCATTTAACATGGGAGTCTATGGGGGAACGACATCTCGCGGTATCTCGCCAACGGTACGTGCCACGGGGATGGTTCAGATGTCTATGGACTCGTCTCGGCCAGACCTACACGTGGACACCCAACACGGCCCACTTACTATATATAACCCTACCAGGAACCTCTCATCCTAACCCTAAGTGTCTGACACATGGCACATGCCAATATAGGGACCATTCGACTCCAAATGGCCTGAAACGTGCTCCTATGCATGTTCTGGAGACACGTTATTCCAAAACACTTGGTCGTTTTTCAAGGGGGGACATCCATTTAACATGGGAGTCTATGGGGGAGCGACATCTCGCGGTATCTCGCCAACGGTACGTGCCACGGAGATGGTTCAGACATCTATGGACTCGTCTCGGCCAGACCTTCACTTAGACACCCAACATGAGGTCCGCGGGACCTTCCTGGGCCGAGATACGGCCACTTCCGGTCCGCGTTTTACAAGAAAATAAAATTGCCTGATTCATGCTCCTAAGTGGTCTCTGGGATGTCCCCTTTCCATACAACGACAAAACACTTAGGAACTTTTCAAGGCCGACATCCATTTAACATGGGAGTCTATGGGGGAACGACATCTCGCGGTATCTCGCCAACGGTACGTGCCACGGGGATGGTTCAGATGTCTATGGACTCGTCTCGGCCAGACCTACACGTGGACACCCAACACGGCCCACTTACTATATATAACCCTACCAGGAACCTCTCATCTTAACCCTAACTACCTGACCCAAAACTAAACCCAAAATACAACCCAAAACCCTAACACCAACACAAACCCAAGACCCAACCCAACCCCAACCCAAACCCTAAATATCACCAAGTGTCTGACACATGGCACATGCCAATATAGGGACCATTCGACTCCAAATGGCCTGAAACGTGCTCCTATGCATGTTCTGGAGACACGTTATTCCAAAACACTTGGTCGTTTTTCAAGGGGGGACATCCATTTAACATGGGAGTCTATGGGGGAACGACATCTCGCGGTATCTCGCCAACGGTACGTGCCACGGGGATGGTTCAGATGTCTATGGACTCGTCTCGGCCAGACCTACACGTGGACACCCAACATGAGGCTCGCGGACCCTCCCCGGCCGAGACACGGCCACTTCCGGTCCGCGTTTTCAAAGGAAAGGAAATTGCCTGATTCATGCTCCTCAGTGGTTTCTGCAATGTCCCCTACCCATACAACGACAAAACACTTAGGAGTTTTTCAAGGACGACATCCATTTAACATGGGAGTCTATGGGGGAACGACATCCCGCTATATCTCGCCAACGGTAAGTGCCACGGAGATGGTTCAGACGTCTATGGACTCGTCTCGGCCAGACCTTTGAGTGGACACCACCCACTTCCGGTCTACTACTTCCGGTCACGAGCTAGGGACACCGGAAGTCCGACTTTTGAAGTGCCCCCCCCATGATAGAAAATTGTCTGAACGATGCTCATTTCTTACTTTCAGCTCTCTACGACATTCCTAGCGGACGCTATTTGCATATGTCGCCGCGACATACCCTTTTCCAGCCTAATACCTAACCCTAACCCTAACCCTAACCCTAACCCTAACCCTAACCCTAACCCTAACCCTAACCCTAACCCTAACCCAACGGTACGTGCCACGGAGATGGTTCAGACATCTATGGACTCGTCTCGGCCAGACCTTCACTTAGACACCCAACATGAGGTCCGCGGGACCTTCCTGGGCCGAGATACGGCCACTTCCGGTCCGCGTTTTACAAGAAAATAAAATTGCCTGATTCATGCTCCTAAGTGGTCTCTGGGATGTCCCCTTTCCATACAACGACAAAACACTTAGGAACTTTTCAAGGCCGACATCCATTTAACATGGGAGTCTATGGGGGAACGACATCTCGCGGTATCTCGCCAACGGTACGTGCCACGGGGATGGTTCAGATGTCTATGGACTCGTCTCGGCCAGACCTACACGTGGACACCCAACACGGCCCACTTACTATATATAACCCTACCAGGAACCTCTCATCCTAACCCTAAGTGTCTGACACATGGCACATGCCAATATAGGGACCATTCGACTCCAAATGGCCTGAAACGTGCTCCTATGCATGTTCTGGAGACACGTTATTCCAAAACACTTGGTCGTTTTTCAAGGGGGGACATCCATTTAACATGGGAGTCTATGGGGGAGCGACATCTCGCGGTATCTCGCCAACGGTACGTGCCACGGAGATGGTTCAGACATCTATGGACTCGTCTCGGCCAGACCTTCACTTAGACACCCAACATGAGGTCCGCGGGACCTTCCTGGGCCGAGATACGGCCACTTCCGGTCCGCGTTTTACAAGAAAATAAAATTGCCTGATTCATGCTCCTAAGTGGTCTCTGGGATGTCCCCTTTCCATACAACGACAAAACACTTAGGAACTTTTCAAGGCCGACATCCATTTAACATGGGAGTCTATGGGGGAACGACATCTCGCGGTATCTCGCCAACGGTACGTGCCACGGGGATGGTTCAGATGTCTATGGACTCGTCTCGGCCAGACCTACACGTGGACACCCAACATGAGGCTCGCGGACCCTCCCCGGCCGAGACACGGCCACTTCCGGTCCGCGTTTTCAAAGGAAAGGAAATTGCCTGATTCATGCTCCTCAGTGGTTTCTGCAATGTCCCCTACCCATACAACGACAAAACACTTAGGAGTTTTTCAAGGACGACATCCATTTAACATGGGAGTCTATGGGGGAACGACATCCCGCTATATCTCGCCAACGGTAAGTGCCACGGAGATGGTTCAGACGTCTATGGACTCGTCTCGGCCAGACCTTTGAGTGGACACCACCCACTTCCGGTCTACTACTTCCGGTCACGAGCTAGGGACACCGGAAGTCCGACTTTTGAAGTGCCCCCCCCATGATAGAAAATTGTCTGAACGATGCTCATTTCTTACTTTCAGCTCTCTACGACATTCCTAGCGGACGCTATTTGCATATGTCGCCGCGACATACCCTTTTCCAGCCTAATACCTAACCCTAACCCTAACCCTAACCCTAACCCTAACCCTAACCCTAACCCTAACCCTAACCCTAACCCTAACCCTAACCCTAACCCTAACCCTAACCCTAACCCTAACCCTAACCCTAACCCTAACCCTAACCCTAACCCTAACCCTAACCCTAACCCTAACCCTAACCCTAACCCTAACCCTAACCCTAACCCTAAGGACGACATCCATTTAACATGGGAGTCTATGGGGGAACGACATCCCGCTATATCTCGCCAACGGTAAGTGCCACGGAGATGGTTCAGACGTCTATGGACTCGTCTCGGCCAGACCTTTGAGTGGACACCACCCACTTCCGGTCTACTACTTCCGGTCACGAGCTAGGGACACCGGAAGTCCGACTTTTGAAGTGCCCCCCCCATGATAGAAAATTGTCTGAACGATGCTCATTTCTTACTTTCAGCTCTCTACGACATTCCTAGCGGACGCTATTTGCATATGTCGCCGCGACATACCCTTTTCCAGCCTAATACCTAACCCTAACCCTAACCCTAACCCTAACCCTAACCCTAACCCTAACCCTAACCCTAACCCTAACCCTAACCCAACGGTACGTGCCACGGAGATGGTTCAGACATCTATGGACTCGTCTCGGCCAGACCTTCACTTAGACACCCAACATGAGGTCCGCGGGACCTTCCTGGGCCGAGATACGGCCACTTCCGGTCCGCGTTTTACAAGAAAATAAAATTGCCTGATTCATGCTCCTAAGTGGTCTCTGGGATGTCCCCTTTCCATACAACGACAAAACACTTAGGAACTTTTCAAGGCCGACATCCATTTAACATGGGAGTCTATGGGGGAACGACATCTCGCGGTATCTCGCCAACGGTACGTGCCACGGGGATGGTTCAGATGTCTATGGACTCGTCTCGGCCAGACCTACACGTGGACACCCAACACGGCCCACTTACTATATATAACCCTACCAGGAACCTCTCATCCTAACCCTAAGTGTCTGACACATGGCACATGCCAATATAGGGACCATTCGACTCCAAATGGCCTGAAACGTGCTCCTATGCATGTTCTGGAGACACGTTATTCCAAAACACTTGGTCGTTTTTCAAGGGGGGACATCCATTTAACATGGGAGTCTATGGGGGAGCGACATCTCGCGGTATCTCGCCAACGGTACGTGCCACGGAGATGGTTCAGACATCTATGGACTCGTCTCGGCCAGACCTTCACTTAGACACCCAACATGAGGTCCGCGGGACCTTCCTGGGCCGAGATACGGCCACTTCCGGTCCGCGTTTTACAAGAAAATAAAATTGCCTGATTCATGCTCCTAAGTGGTCTCTGGGATGTCCCCTTTCCATACAACGACAAAACACTTAGGAACTTTTCAAGGCCGACATCCATTTAACATGGGAGTCTATGGGGGAACGACATCTCGCGGTATCTCGCCAACGGTACGTGCCACGGGGATGGTTCAGATGTCTATGGACTCGTCTCGGCCAGACCTACACGTGGACACCCAACATGAGGCTCGCGGACCCTCCCCGGCCGAGACACGGCCACTTCCGGTCCGCGTTTTCAAAGGAAAGGAAATTGCCTGATTCATGCTCCTCAGTGGTTTCTGCAATGTCCCCTACCCATACAACGACAAAACACTTAGGAGTTTTTCAAGGACGACATCCATTTAACATGGGAGTCTATGGGGGAACGACATCCCGCTATATCTCGCCAACGGTAAGTGCCACGGAGATGGTTCAGACGTCTATGGACTCGTCTCGGCCAGACCTTTGAGTGGACACCACCCACTTCCGGTCTACTACTTCCGGTCACGAGCTAGGGACACCGGAAGTCCGACTTTTGAAGTGCCCCCCCCATGATAGAAAATTGTCTGAACGATGCTCATTTCTTACTTTCAGCTCTCTACGACATTCCTAGCGGACGCTATTTGCATATGTCGCCGCGACATACCCTTTTCCAGCCTAATACCTAACCCTAACCCTAACCCTAACCCTAACCCTAACCCTAACCCTAACCCTAACCCTAACCCTAACCCTAACCCTAACCCAACGGTACGTGCCACGGAGATGGTTCAGACATCTATGGACTCGTCTCGGCCAGACCTTCACTTAGACACCCAACATGAGGTCCGCGGGACCTTCCTGGGCCGAGATACGGCCACTTCCGGTCCGCGTTTTACAAGAAAATAAAATTGCCTGATTCATGCTCCTAAGTGGTCTCTGGGATGTCCCCTTTCCATACAACGACAAAACACTTAGGAACTTTTCAAGGCCGACATCCATTTAACATGGGAGTCTATGGGGGAACGACATCTCGCGGTATCTCGCCAACGGTACGTGCCACGGGGATGGTTCAGATGTCTATGGACTCGTCTCGGCCAGACCTACACGTGGACACCCAACACGGCCCACTTACTATATATAACCCTACCAGGAACCTCTCATCCTAACCCTAAGTGTCTGACACATGGCACATGCCAATATAGGGACCATTCGACTCCAAATGGCCTGAAACGTGCTCCTATGCATGTTCTGGAGACACGTTATTCCAAAACACTTGGTCGTTTTTCAAGGGGGGACATCCATTTAACATGGGAGTCTATGGGGGAGCGACATCTCGCGGTATCTCGCCAACGGTACGTGCCACGGAGATGGTTCAGACATCTATGGACTCGTCTCGGCCAGACCTTCACTTAGACACCCAACATGAGGTCCGCGGGACCTTCCTGGGCCGAGATACGGCCACTTCCGGTCCGCGTTTTACAAGAAAATAAAATTGCCTGATTCATGCTCCTAAGTGGTCTCTGGGATGTCCCCTTTCCATACAACGACAAAACACTTAGGAACTTTTCAAGGCCGACATCCATTTAACATGGGAGTCTATGGGGGAACGACATCTCGCGGTATCTCGCCAACGGTACGTGCCACGGGGATGGTTCAGATGTCTATGGACTCGTCTCGGCCAGACCTACACGTGGACACCCAACACGGCCCACTTACTATATATAACCCTACCAGGAACCTCTCATCCTAACCCTAAGTGTCTGACACATGGCACATGCCAATATAGGGACCATTCGACTCCAAATGGCCTGAAACGTGCTCCTATGCATGTTCTGGAGACACGTTATTCCAAAACACTTGGTCGTTTTTCAAGGGGGGACATCCATTTAACATGGGAGTCTATGGGGGAGCGACATCTCGCGGTATCTCGCCAACGGTACGTGCCACGGAGATGGTTCAGACATCTATGGACTCGTCTCGGCCAGACCTTCACTTAGACACCCAACATGAGGTCCGCGGGACCTTCCTGGGCCGAGATACGGCCACTTCCGGTCCGCGTTTTACAAGAAAATAAAATTGCCTGATTCATGCTCCTAAGTGGTCTCTGGGATGTCCCCTTTCCATACAACGACAAAACACTTAGGAACTTTTCAAGGCCGACATCCATTTAACATGGGAGTCTATGGGGGAACGACATCTCGCGGTATCTCGCCAACGGTACGTGCCACGGGGATGGTTCAGATGTCTATGGACTCGTCTCGGCCAGACCTACACGTGGACACCCAACACGGCCCACTTACTATATATAACCCTACCAGGAACCTCTCATCTTAACCCTAACTACCTGACCCAAAACTAAACCCAAAATACAACCCAAAACCCTAACACCAACACAAACCCAAGACCCAACCCAACCCCAACCCAAACCCTAAATATCACCAAGTGTCTGACACATGGCACATGCCAATATAGGGACCATTCGACTCCAAATGGCCTGAAACGTGCTCCTATGCATGTTCTGGAGACACGTTATTCCAAAACACTTGGTCGTTTTTCAAGGGGGGACATCCATTTAACATGGGAGTCTATGGGGGAACGACATCTCGCGGTATCTCGCCAACGGTACGTGCCACGGGGATGGTTCAGATGTCTATGGACTCGTCTCGGCCAGACCTACACGTGGACACCCAACATGAGGCTCGCGGACCCTCCCCGGCCGAGACACGGCCACTTCCGGTCCGCGTTTTCAAAGGAAAGGAAATTGCCTGATTCATGCTCCTCAGTGGTTTCTGCAATGTCCCCTACCCATACAACGACAAAACACTTAGGAGTTTTTCAAGGACGACATCCATTTAACATGGGAGTCTATGGGGGAACGACATCCCGCTATATCTCGCCAACGGTAAGTGCCACGGAGATGGTTCAGACGTCTATGGACTCGTCTCGGCCAGACCTTTGAGTGGACACCACCCACTTCCGGTCTACTACTTCCGGTCACGAGCTAGGGACACCGGAAGTCCGACTTTTGAAGTGCCCCCCCCATGATAGAAAATTGTCTGAACGATGCTCATTTCTTACTTTCAGCTCTCTACGACATTCCTAGCGGACGCTATTTGCATATGTCGCCGCGACATACCCTTTTCCAGCCTAATACCTAACCCTAACCCTAACCCTAACCCTAACCCTAACCCTAACCCTAACCCTAACCCTAACCCTAACCCTAACCCTAACCCTAACCCTAACCCTAACCCTAACCCAACGGTACGTGCCACGGAGATGGTTCAGACATCTATGGACTCGTCTCGGCCAGACCTTCACTTAGACACCCAACATGAGGTCCGCGGGACCTTCCTGGGCCGAGATACGGCCACTTCCGGTCCGCGTTTTACAAGAAAATAAAATTGCCTGATTCATGCTCCTAAGTGGTCTCTGGGATGTCCCCTTTCCATACAACGACAAAACACTTAGGAACTTTTCAAGGCCGACATCCATTTAACATGGGAGTCTATGGGGGAACGACATCTCGCGGTATCTCGCCAACGGTACGTGCCACGGGGATGGTTCAGATGTCTATGGACTCGTCTCGGCCAGACCTACACGTGGACACCCAACACGGCCCACTTACTATATATAACCCTACCAGGAACCTCTCATCCTAACCCTAAGTGTCTGACACATGGCACATGCCAATATAGGGACCATTCGACTCCAAATGGCCTGAAACGTGCTCCTATGCATGTTCTGGAGACACGTTATTCCAAAACACTTGGTCGTTTTTCAAGGGGGGACATCCATTTAACATGGGAGTCTATGGGGGAGCGACATCTCGCGGTATCTCGCCAACGGTACGTGCCACGGAGATGGTTCAGACATCTATGGACTCGTCTCGGCCAGACCTTCACTTAGACACCCAACATGAGGTCCGCGGGACCTTCCTGGGCCGAGATACGGCCACTTCCGGTCCGCGTTTTACAAGAAAATAAAATTGCCTGATTCATGCTCCTAAGTGGTCTCTGGGATGTCCCCTTTCCATACAACGACAAAACACTTAGGAACTTTTCAAGGCCGACATCCATTTAACATGGGAGTCTATGGGGGAACGACATCTCGCGGTATCTCGCCAACGGTACGTGCCACGGGGATGGTTCAGATGTCTATGGACTCGTCTCGGCCAGACCTACACGTGGACACCCAACACGGCCCACTTACTATATATAACCCTACCAGGAACCTCTCATCCTAACCCTAAGTGTCTGACACATGGCACATGCCAATATAGGGACCATTCGACTCCAAATGGCCTGAAACGTGCTCCTATGCATGTTCTGGAGACACGTTATTCCAAAACACTTGGTCGTTTTTCAAGGGGGGACATCCATTTAACATGGGAGTCTATGGGGGAGCGACATCTCGCGGTATCTCGCCAACGGTACGTGCCACGGAGATGGTTCAGACATCTATGGACTCGTCTCGGCCAGACCTTCACTTAGACACCCAACATGAGGTCCGCGGGACCTTCCTGGGCCGAGATACGGCCACTTCCGGTCCGCGTTTTACAAGAAAATAAAATTGCCTGATTCATGCTCCTAAGTGGTCTCTGGGATGTCCCCTTTCCATACAACGACAAAACACTTAGGAACTTTTCAAGGCCGACATCCATTTAACATGGGAGTCTATGGGGGAACGACATCTCGCGGTATCTCGCCAACGGTACGTGCCACGGGGATGGTTCAGATGTCTATGGACTCGTCTCGGCCAGACCTACACGTGGACACCCAACACGGCCCACTTACTATATATAACCCTACCAGGAACCTCTCATCTTAACCCTAACTACCTGACCCAAAACTAAACCCAAAATACAACCCAAAACCCTAACACCAACACAAACCCAAGACCCAACCCAACCCCAACCCAAACCCTAAATATCACCAAGTGTCTGACACATGGCACATGCCAATATAGGGACCATTCGACTCCAAATGGCCTGAAACGTGCTCCTATGCATGTTCTGGAGACACGTTATTCCAAAACACTTGGTCGTTTTTCAAGGGGGGACATCCATTTAACATGGGAGTCTATGGGGGAGCGACATCTCGCGGTATCTCGCCAACGGTACGTGCCACGGAGATGGTTCAGACATCTATGGACTCGTCTCGGCCAGACCTTCACTTAGACACCCAACATGAGGTCCGCGGGACCTTCCTGGGCCGAGATACGGCCACTTCCGGTCCGCGTTTTACAAGAAAATAAAATTGCCTGATTCATGCTCCTAAGTGGTCTCTGGGATGTCCCCTTTCCATACAACGACAAAACACTTAGGAACTTTTCAAGGCCGACATCCATTTAACATGGGAGTCTATGGGGGAACGACATCTCGCGGTATCTCGCCAACGGTACGTGCCACGGGGATGGTTCAGATGTCTATGGACTCGTCTCGGCCAGACCTACACGTGGACACCCAACATGAGGCTCGCGGACCCTCCCCGGCCGAGACACGGCCACTTCCGGTCCGCGTTTTCAAAGGAAAGGAAATTGCCTGATTCATGCTCCTCAGTGGTTTCTGCAATGTCCCCTACCCATACAACGACAAAACACTTAGGAGTTTTTCAAGGACGACATCCATTTAACATGGGAGTCTATGGGGGAACGACATCCCGCTATATCTCGCCAACGGTAAGTGCCACGGAGATGGTTCAGACGTCTATGGACTCGTCTCGGCCAGACCTTTGAGTGGACACCACCCACTTCCGGTCTACTACTTCCGGTCACGAGCTAGGGACACCGGAAGTCCGACTTTTGAAGTGCCCCCCCCATGATAGAAAATTGTCTGAACGATGCTCATTTCTTACTTTCAGCTCTCTACGACATTCCTAGCGGACGCTATTTGCATATGTCGCCGCGACATACCCTTTTCCAGCCTAATACCTAACCCTAACCCTAACCCTAACCCTAACCCTAACCCTAACCCTAACCCTAACCCTAACCCTAACCCTAACCCTAACCCTAACCCAACGGTACGTGCCACGGAGATGGTTCAGACATCTATGGACTCGTCTCGGCCAGACCTTCACTTAGACACCCAACATGAGGTCCGCGGGACCTTCCTGGGCCGAGATACGGCCACTTCCGGTCCGCGTTTTACAAGAAAATAAAATTGCCTGATTCATGCTCCTAAGTGGTCTCTGGGATGTCCCCTTTCCATACAACGACAAAACACTTAGGAACTTTTCAAGGCCGACATCCATTTAACATGGGAGTCTATGGGGGAACGACATCTCGCGGTATCTCGCCAACGGTACGTGCCACGGGGATGGTTCAGATGTCTATGGACTCGTCTCGGCCAGACCTACACGTGGACACCCAACACGGCCCACTTACTATATATAACCCTACCAGGAACCTCTCATCCTAACCCTAAGTGTCTGACACATGGCACATGCCAATATAGGGACCATTCGACTCCAAATGGCCTGAAACGTGCTCCTATGCATGTTCTGGAGACACGTTATTCCAAAACACTTGGTCGTTTTTCAAGGGGGGACATCCATTTAACATGGGAGTCTATGGGGGAGCGACATCTCGCGGTATCTCGCCAACGGTACGTGCCACGGAGATGGTTCAGACATCTATGGACTCGTCTCGGCCAGACCTTCACTTAGACACCCAACATGAGGTCCGCGGGACCTTCCTGGGCCGAGATACGGCCACTTCCGGTCCGCGTTTTACAAGAAAATAAAATTGCCTGATTCATGCTCCTAAGTGGTCTCTGGGATGTCCCCTTTCCATACAACGACAAAACACTTAGGAACTTTTCAAGGCCGACATCCATTTAACATGGGAGTCTATGGGGGAACGACATCTCGCGGTATCTCGCCAACGGTACGTGCCACGGGGATGGTTCAGATGTCTATGGACTCGTCTCGGCCAGACCTACACGTGGACACCCAACACGGCCCACTTACTATATATAACCCTACCAGGAACCTCTCATCCTAACCCTAAGTGTCTGACACATGGCACATGCCAATATAGGGACCATTCGACTCCAAATGGCCTGAAACGTGCTCCTATGCATGTTCTGGAGACACGTTATTCCAAAACACTTGGTCGTTTTTCAAGGGGGGACATCCATTTAACATGGGAGTCTATGGGGGAGCGACATCTCGCGGTATCTCGCCAACGGTACGTGCCACGGAGATGGTTCAGACATCTATGGACTCGTCTCGGCCAGACCTTCACTTAGACACCCAACATGAGGTCCGCGGGACCTTCCTGGGCCGAGATACGGCCACTTCCGGTCCGCGTTTTACAAGAAAATAAAATTGCCTGATTCATGCTCCTAAGTGGTCTCTGGGATGTCCCCTTTCCATAC
Organism: Eutrigla gurnardus; assembly: GCF_963514095.1. Lineage (NCBI taxonomy): Eukaryota > Metazoa > Chordata > Actinopteri > Perciformes > Triglidae > Eutrigla > Eutrigla gurnardus. Next base: position 18,677 of record NW_028155498.1, read on the forward strand.
AACGACAAAACACTTAGGAACTTTTCAAGGCCGACATCCATTTAACATGGGAGTCTATGGGGGAACGACATCTCGCGGTATCTCGCCAACGGTACGTGCCACGGGGATGGTTCAGATGTCTATGGACTCGTCTCGGCCAGACCTACACGTGGACACCCAACACGGCCCACTTACTATATATAACCCTACCAGGAACCTCTCATCTTAACCCTAACTACCTGACCCAAAACTAAACCCAAAATACAACCCAAAACCCTAACACCAACACAAACCCAAGACCCAACCCAACCCCAACCCAAACCCTAAATATCACCAAGTGTCTGACACATGGCACATGCCAATATAGGGACCATTCGACTCCAAATGGCCTGAAACGTGCTCCTATGCATGTTCTGGAGACACGTTATTCCAAAACACTTGGTCGTTTTTCAAGGGGGGACATCCATTTAACATGGGAGTCTATGGGGGAGCGACATCTCGCGGTATCTCGCCAACGGTACGTGCCACGGAGATGGTTCAGACATCTATGGACTCGTCTCGGCCAGACCTTCACTTAGACACCCAACATGAGGTCCGCGGGACCTTCCTGGGCCGAGATACGGCCACTTCCGGTCCGCGTTTTACAAGAAAATAAAATTGCCTGATTCATGCTCCTAAGTGGTCTCTGGGATGTCCCCTTTCCATACAACGACAAAACACTTAGGAACTTTTCAAGGCCGACATCCATTTAACATGGGAGTCTATGGGGGAACGACATCTCGCGGTATCTCGCCAACGGTACGTGCCACGGGGATGGTTCAGATGTCTATGGACTCGTCTCGGCCAGACCTACACGTGGACACCCAACATGAGGCTCGCGGACCCTCCCCGGCCGAGACACGGCCACTTCCGGTCCGCGTTTTCAAAGGAAAGGAAATTGCCTGATTCATGCTCCTCAGTGGTTTCTGCAATGTCCCCTACCCATACAACGACAAAACACTTAGGAGTTTTTCAAGGACGACATCCATTTAACATGGGAGTCTATGGGGGAACGACATCCCGCTATATCTCGCCAACGGTAAGTGCCACGGAGATGGTTCAGACGTCTATGGACTCGTCTCGGCCAGACCTTTGAGTGGACACCACCCACTTCCGGTCTACTACTTCCGGTCACGAGCTAGGGACACCGGAAGTCCGACTTTTGAAGTGCCCCCCCCATGATAGAAAATTGTCTGAACGATGCTCATTTCTTACTTTCAGCTCTCTACGACATTCCTAGCGGACGCTATTTGCATATGTCGCCGCGACATACCCTTTTCCAGCCTAATACCTTTTCCAGCCTAATACCTAATACCTAACCCTAACCCTAACCCTAACCCTAACCCTAACCCTAACCCTTAACTTAACATTTATTCACAACCAACCAAGACCATAAACAACAGAACATATATAAATTCATATATCATTTCAAACCGGGACGTTTCCTATCAAAATGAAAGTTGCCAAGGTTGTGCCGCTGTTTAAGAACGGTGACAAACACGAGTTTACAAATTACAGACCAATTTCTATACTGCCACAACTGTCAAAAATCCTAGAGAAGCTATTCAACAATAGGCTGGATAACTTCATCAACAAACATAATCTGTTATATGACAGCCAATACGGCTTCAGACGGAACCATTCGAGTGCTCAAGCTTTAGCTGAGTCTGTGGAAATCATCACCGACGCTATTGACCAAAAACAATATTCCATAGGAACCTGAAAAAAGCATTTGACACTGTTAATCATGATATTCTAATGGCTAAACTGGAGAGATATGGCCTTAGAGGTGTAACACTGCAGTGGGTCAAGAGTTATCTACACAAGAGATCCCAATATGTTAAAATAGGTGATAACACATCTACGAACTTGGACATAGTCTGTGGGGTCCCACAGGGGTCAGTTCTGGGTCCAAAGCTGTTTATCTTATATATAAATGATATATGTAAAGTGTCAGATACTCTTAAATTAATAGTATTCGCGGATGACACAAATATTTTCTGCTCGGGGAGTGACTTGAACCAACTTGTGGAAACGGTAAATCAAGAAATGGCTAAACTTCAAGTGTGGTTTAATTAATAAATTATCACTAAATCTTGGGAAAACTAAATACATGCTATATGGGAAAAGGGGCTGCAACAACAGTCCCAACATTCTCGTAAACGGAGTTAATATTGAGAGGGTCCGTGAGAATAAGGTTCTGGGAGTGATTATCGATGACATGTTAAGTTGGAAGCCACACATAGCACAATTAAAAAGGAAGTTGGCTAGGAGTGTGTCCATACTATGGAAAGTACAAAAAATACTAAATCAAAAAGCACTTCATCTGTTATACTGCGCACTAGTCTCTCCGCACCTGCAATACTGTGCAGAGGTGTGGGGACACACATATAAAGGCTCCACACAGCCCTTGTTAATTCTCCAAAAAAGAGCCTTGAGAATCTTACACTATGCCAACTACAGGGCACACACAAATCAGCTATTTATCGAATCGAAAATACTCAAACTTTATGATTTAATAAACTATCGCACAGCACAAATGATGTACAAAGCTTCTAACAGAACTCTCCCCCAGAACCTACAAAAATTCTTCATACACAGAGAGAGACACAATCTTAGGGGGGACATGATTTTCAGGCAAAGGAAGGTACGAACTACGTTAAAATCCTTTTCCTTATCGGTCACAGGTGTTAAACAATGGAATGTGTTAGAGTTGCTGCTTTTTTTACTTCATCATCTAAGTGTCTTCAAGAAAAAGTATGTAAATTCAGCCGTTGACCGGTATAGATTACTGCATGAGAGTTGATAAATGTCTGAGACACGAATCAGTAGACATGTGTTGTGACGGGATGGGAGCATAACAAATGAACATTCTGTACCCAAACAATAAGTCGGACCGAAGAAACTGTATGGTATGATGTCAATTGTACGTGGTAGGGAGTATCAACAATGTGTATATAAATGAGGTATGATTACCAAGCGTAACTGTTACTCCTACAATTCACGATGGAGTTACTGAGCTGGTCACTGAATGCTATCGACAGAGTATTCTCAACACGGCGTGCGGGTTCTGGTGAACCTGCGTGCCCGGATGGGACCTTCATGTCCGGTTACATCATGGATGGTTGGGGAAAGTGGAGAGTCATCTGTCTTGCCACTCTGGATGTGGAAGACGTCGAGGACATGTACTTGTTCGCGTTCATGACAACTGGAATAATCGCCTTGGGATGTGGAATCTTCATGCTACATCGGAAATTGAGAAAGATCGCCACGGAGCTGACCAGTGTGAGGGCGGACAACGCCACCACTCGGTCTACTGTGGTCGGGATGGGCTCTGACATCTCTGCAGTTCGCGATTCCACGGCACTGGTGTGAGTTGAAGTGGCCACTAACCGGGAAGAAATAGTGACCAATCGGTCAACCATGGTCGGGATGCGCTCTGACCTCTCCGCACTTCGCGAGTTCCCTTCACGGAAGCGAGGTGAAGTGGAAGCGAGGTGAAGTGGCCAATAACCGGGAGGAAATGGCTAAGTCGAGGGCTGCGAGAGCTGCAGAGGACAGTGATGACTAATAAAAAATTTTAAAAAAGGGGGGGGCTCACACACCATCTCAACAACTAGTAACTTCACTGGACTTTTATTTTTATCTTATTTTTATTTTTCATTCTTCATTTTTTCTTATTTTTTGCTTGTTTTTCTTTCCTTTTTTTTCTTTTTTTCTCTCTTCCTTTGGACCTTGCTACATGATGAGACTGATGCTCAATCGCGATGTATAAATATGGACACGTGTGCAGACACACACGTAATCTGTATGCACTGGACTTCAGCTCTCTGTACCGCCTACTGCTGTAACATGTTATGTCAAATGTCACAAGAAAAAGTAAAAGTTATGTAAAGTGAAAAATGCAATGATAAAATAAGATTACGATTACGATTTTCTCCTGTGGGTAATGGGGGCGGGACTTGATAAGCCTTGGCTTCTCCCGCTTTCCCTTTCGGCCATGTGTATTTTACTATGTGAACAAAGATGTGTGATGATGATTTAACTGACATGCCCGAAATAAACAAATAAATAAATAAAAGGTCAGTAATCAGTAGTGTAAGCATGTGTGTGAGTGTGTGGCAAACAAATAGAACAAAGCAATGGCTGCAGCAGCAAGAGCCAGCCCAGATCTGCAGAAGGGTTAGCATTATATAGACAGCACACCAGCCAGGTGTCTCATCAAGAAGATGACCCTCCCACGACCTGGAACCTGCAAAGGGAGAGCAAAGCAGCAAAGAACACAGAGGCCCCTAGTGGAGTGGTGGGGTCGTCACACCCTCCCCCTTAAAAAGGGGATTCCCCCCAGGAATGCCGGCCAGCCACAACTACACAAAATTTCACTAAACGATCTACTCATAACCACTAAAGAGAATAAATGCACTACCTTTTTTTTGTTATAGAAGTATAGCCCTCGTTTTTAACCAAATATTTACAAGGAATCCTACCAAGGACATACAAAACCACCCTCAAATAATCCAGCTCAACCGTTGGTATAATACTGACCCGCTCAGAAGAACATACCTGGCCACCAAGCAGACCCCACTGTGACCCAGCAACTCCGGCGCCTGGAGAAGCAGTTTAAGAGTACAGCAAAGAGACATGAAACCAGGAAAATGTAACATTACAAGTGAATCTAAGAGCGAGGTGTTCTCGACAAAGCATCCGCCACAACATTACTAGAGCCTTTTATGTGACGGATGTCCAAACAATAAGGCTGCAGGAACAAAACCCATCTCATCAATCTACGGTTTGGGCAATGTAGAGACTGCAAAAAGGTGATAGGATTGTGATCTGTATAAACCACCAAGGGGATGCTACCAGAATCAATGTAGACTTCAAAATGCTGTTTTTTGAACGCCCAGATGAGTGCTAGCGTTTCCTTCTCGATGACAGAATAGTTCCTCTGAAAGGAATTACATTTCTTGGAGTAGAAAGTCACCGGTCGTTCAACTCCACCATCATCATTTTGGGACAAGACAGCAAAAGCTTGCTGACAGGCCAACGACCAGACGTATTTCGCTTTTCCCTTTAACAAATCTGTTAAAGGGGCTGCCACAGTTGAGAAGCTTTTGCAGAAACTGCGGTAATAGCCCACCAGACCAAGAAAACGTTGCAGTTCCTTTTTATTGGCTGGCACAGGATACTTTGCTATAGCAGAGACTTTTGCTTGCACTGGCCGCACTTGCCCCTGACCCACTACTTTACCAAGGTAGGTGACAGTAGCCTTAGCAAACTCACACTTTGCCAAATTTACAGTAAGACGCGCTTCACTCAGACGTTCAAACAACGTCCTGATGCGAACCAAATGCTCCTCCCAGGTATTGCTATAAACCACAACGTCATCCAAGTAAACGGCACATCCTTCAAACCCAGACACAACAATATTCATTAACCGCTGGAACGTTGCAGGTGCATACCGCAGTCCAAAGCTCATCACGTTGTAGGAAAACAAGCCAAAGGGTGTGATAAAAGCAGAAATCTCCTTTGCTCGTTTTGACAGCGGTACTTACCAGTAACCCTTCAGCAAATCAAATTTGCTGACATACTGTGCTGAACCAACCTGATCCACACAATCTTCCATGCGCGGCAGTGGATATGCATCAGGCTTGGTAACTCCGTTTACCTTCCGATAGTCTGTACAAAACCGAGGACTCTTATCAGACTTATCCACCAACAAGCAAGGGGATGCCCAACTAGACGACGAGGGCTCTGCAATACCATTCTCAAGCATGTACTTTATTTCTGATTCCATCACCTTACGTTTTCCCTCAGACACCCGATAAAAACGCTGGCGGATAGGCTGTGCATCACCTACAACAATGTCATGTTCAATCAAATGCGTTTGGCTCGGTGTATCACCAAACAGCCCATGATAGCTGGCAATTAGCGTAGACAACTCAGCACGCCTCTCAACTGACAGCTGACCAAGCAAAGTGTCTAGGTTACGCAGCGTCTCAGAGTTTTTTAACCGGCCTCGCAGCAAACTCTCATCCGGTGGGGTCACACCATCGTCCTCCTGCACAACCGAATGCTGTGGAGAACCGCTTTCCACTGTGGCTGCCACCGAAACTGACCTAACCGACCGGTCCTGCTCCTTGCCACTAGAATCAGAAACCGGTGGCGCACGCTCAAAATAGGGTTTCAACAGATTAACATGGCAGAGTTGAGTCGATTTCCTACGTTCAGGTGTTGACAACAAGTAGTTCTGCTCTGAAACCTGCCGCAACACTGTGAAAGGACCAGTGAATTTTGCTTGAAATGGAGAAGTCACCATAGGCAACAAAGCTAACACGCGATCACCAGGACTAAACTGATGCTGCCCAGCTTTCCGGTCATACAGACGCTTCATTTTTACCTGTGCAGAGGCCAACTTTTCCTTAGCCAATTCTCCTGCTGCATACAACCGATGTCGAAAACCATTAATGTAATCAATCAAATTTACAGGCGGTTCTTGTTTTGCAACAGGATCATGCACCAAAGTCAACGGCCCACGCACCGTGTGCCCGAAAACAAGTTTGTTGGGGCTGAAACCCGTGCTCTCTTGCTCCACACCTCCCTCGCGGCTAGCAGCAACCATGGAAGCCCCTCTTCCCAGTCCTGGTTCATCTCAACGCAATACCCACACAACAGAGACTTCAAAGTCTGGTGAAATCTTTCCAGGGCCCCTTAGCTCTGAGGATGATATGCGGAAGCCTGGTTATGTTTAACCCTTAACTGCTTTAGCACTTGAGCAAACAGTCGAGAAGAAAAATTTGAGCCCTGATCACTCTGAATTACTTTTGGTATACCGAAAATGGAGATGAACTGCGTGAGCGCCTTTACCACCGACTTAGCAGTAATGCTACGCAATGGATAGGCAGCCGGGTACCTTGTACTCCGACACATGACGGTCAGTAAGTATTTACTACCTGATTTAGAACAAGGTAAAGGGCCCACACAGTCTACAATCAGATGCTCAAATGGTTGTGCAATAGCTGGAATAGGGTACAGTGGAGCTGGCTTAATTCCCTGATTTGGTTTCCCAGTTAGCTGACATGTAGAACATGTTCTGATGTAGCTGGACACATCACTCTTCACACGAGGCCAGAAAAAGTAACGCAAAATATATACATATGTTTTACGCACTCCCAAATGCCCACAGTGATCATGGGCGGCCTTCAGAACCTCAGTGCGAAATTTAGTCGGGACAACAACCTGCAACACTGGATGACCAACAAAATTGTCACCATGTGGCATCCACTTCCTCACCAACAATCCATCCTGCACAAAATAACCATTAGCAGCGCTCCTTCCATCTGCAACAGTGACAACCTTGTCATACAGTGATGTCAAAGATGAATCTGCTCTCTGTTCTGCCATGAGGTCACTGCAGGAAACAGACAAAAGAGGATCAGGAAAGGACACCGCGAATGTCTCCTTGTCACCCTTTTCAATCTGGTCAAGGTCCCGTTCAGCATGGCACATGGCCCGTGTTACTGCACAAGCTGTAAACACCTCAGGAAACCCCCGAGCACCTCCATCCAGCTCTCCTGTAACCAAGGCTGAAGTAGTCACAATTGGCGGTGGTGAACTCTTAGCCCACACACAACTGCCTGCCAGATCATTCCCTAGAATGATACCTACGCCATCAATAGGCAATGCGGGGCGCACCGCCATAGTAACCTCACCCTGGACCAACCCACAGTTTAACACAAATTTGTGCAATGGAACAGGTGACACTGTCAAACTCATGCCTCTCATGAGGACATAATCTCCTGTATCAGATTGATGAGAAAATGGCAACACCAGTGTTACGGCCTCATAGACGTTAGTTGACTTAGGCTCGATGAGACCATAGCACATAGAAGGGACACCACAAGAATTAAGTTGCAAAAGTTTATTAATTAAACTTAACGATGACTGGGGAAGAAAAAGGAGAAAAGAAAGTTAACCTTTAAAGATCCAAAGTATTCAACCAAAAGGGAGAAGGAGATCCCGGCCAAACAGAACAAAAGGGGAAAACGCAGGGCCAGCCACGCTGTGGGCCGTCGCACCCTGTGTTTTCCCGCTAAGAAAAAGAAAGAAATAGGGCAAACCTAAAACAAATACGACAAAACATGGCTGCCAGGGATCTCCAACCCAAACTAAAATAATAAACTAAAATAATGAACTTCTGACATAAAGACAGAAGTGGGGGAGAAAACCAGGGTTAACTGACAACCAAACGAACCTTCCCCTTTTCCTGCTGAGCCCAGAGTGAGAACCCGAGGCCTCCCTCCTCCCCCTTTTTATCCCCAGGCTGATTACAAATAGTCTACCAGCCTGGAGAGCAGGGAGAAGGAGGAGGGAGGGGAAACAGCAGCAAGAAAAGAAACACTACCTGGCCACACATAACACCCCCACCCTAAGATGGTGAATAATGGGGGAAGTATTCACACATCACTAAATCCACGAGACAGGGTGTCGGCCAGGACATTCCTAGTGCCCTTAACATGACGAACAATGATGTTAAAAGACTGCAGAAACAGTGCCCAACGCATCAATCGCCGATTTGAGTTTTTCATCTGGTGAATGAAAACCAGAGGATTGTGGTCTGTATACACTTCTGTCGGTGCACTAACAGAGCCCACATAAACCTCAAAATGTTTCAGTGCCAACACAAGAGACAGGGCCTCTTTCTCAATGGTGGAATACACCCGTTGGTGATGGTTAAACTTCTTTGAGAAGTAAGAAACCGGGTGCTCCACCCCATCATCCCCCTGCTGGAGTAAGACTGCCCCCGCCCCTGCATCACTTGCATCCACAGACAACTTAAATGGTCGGTCAAATTGTGGAGCAGCAAGCACCGGCGCATGAGTCATCAAAGCTTTAATAGAGTCAAACGCATGCTGGCAAATCTCAGACCATTGATAACGCCTTTTTGGGCTAAGAAGGTCAGTGAGTGGAGCCGCAACAGCCGAGAAGTTAGTACAAAAACTGCGGTAATACCCTGCCATCCCCAAAAAGCGGCGCAACTCGCGTCTGGAAGAAGGAGCAGGAAATGACAGAATGGCCTCCACTTTGGACTGGATTGGTTTAACCTGTCCACGACCCACAATCTTACCCAAATAGGTGACAGTAGCTTGGCCAAATTCACATTTAGTAAGATTTAGCGTCAAATTGGCAGCTTGAAGTCTATCAAAAACCACATGCAATTGCTCAATGTGTTCTTCCCATGTGCTTGAATACACCACGATGTCATCAAGATAAGCCTCACAACCGGTTACTCCACACAGAACAGTATTGACCAGGCGCTGAAATGTAGCAGGAGCGTTACGCATACCAAAGGGCATCACAGTATACTGCAGGAACGCATCGGGGGTCACAAACGCAGAGATTTCTCTAGCCCGAGGAGTAAGTGGCACTTGCCAGTAACCCTTTAAAAGGTCAAGTTTAGATACAAAATTGGCACTGCCAACATTGTCCACACAATCCTCAACCCGGGGAAGCGGGTAACAATCAGCTTTAGTAACCCCATTGACCTTGCGAAAATCTGTGCAGAACCGATCAGAGCCATCAGACTTGTCCACTAAAAGGCATGGTGAACTCCAAGAGCTACAACTCGGTTCGGCGATACCATTGCCCACCATATAGTCAACCTGTTCTTGTAACCGGCGGCGCTTATCAGGATTCACGCGGTAAGCATGCTGTTTTATCGGGGGGGAATCACCCACATCAATATCATGCTGAAGCACATGTGTACGCGTAGGCACGTCTGAAAACAAAGAGACATGAGATCTAATTAGCTTTAGCACGTCCTCGCGTTTTGACTCATCTAAGTGGGGATAATTCTCATCCAGTTTTGACAACATCTCTGAATTTTTAAGCCGTCCTTGAACGACAGCAGTGGATGGACTATGGATGTCACCTTCATCAAGAGACTGCACATCAGTGGAAACAGTACTGGACAGCGACAGGACACTTTTAACCTTCTCCTCAGGAGGAGGCAAATTGGCACATTCCCTCTCCAAGTATGGCTTCAACATGTTGATATGACACAATCTACTACGCCGTCTGCGATCGGGTGTATTAACAATGTAGTCACGATCATTCAACTTCTCTTTGATCTCATACGGGCCGCTGTAGCGAGCCTGCAGAGCCGAGCCGGGAATAGGCAACAATACCAGCACCTTATCACCTGGATTGAAACTCCTCAGTTGAGCGTCCTTATCAAACCATGTCTTCATCTTCGTCTGTACAGCAGCTATGTTTCCCTTCGCCAACTCACAGGCACGGTGGAGTCTGAAACGAAAGTTACTGACATAGTCACACAAATTTTGCGGTTTTGCATCATTCAACCACTTCTCCCGAAGAAGCCTGAGGGGACCACGCACAGTGTGCGCAAAAACCAGCTCAGCCGGACTAAAGCCTAAAGACTCCTGCACGACCTCACGAGCTGCAAAGAGAAGAAGATGGACACCCTCATCCCAATCTTTGTTGAACTCTAAGCAGTACGTTCGGAGCATGGATTTTAATGTCTGATGGAAACGTTCGATCGCCCCCTGACTCTCCGGATGATACGCGCTAGAGTGGCAATGAGCAATATTAAGTTGTTTTAGTACTTGGGCAAAAATATGCGACATAAAGTTAGACCCTTGATCCGTCTGTAACACCTTTGGCAACCCAAAAGTCGAGAAGAACTTCACCAGGGCCTTTACAACAGCAGGGGCCGTGATGTTGCGCATGGGAATGGCCTCAGGGAACCGTGTAGCGGAGCACATGACTGTAAGAAGAAACTTGTTTCCAGATTTTGTACGGGGAAATGGACCTACACAGTCTACAAGTACCCGCTCAAATGGCTCACCCACTACAGGGATTGGATACAATGGATATGGTGGAATAACCTGATTCGGTTTGCCAACAACCTGACATACATGGCATGTTTTACAGTGTTGACGTACATCCTTTTTCAATCCTGGCCAGAAGAAACAGCGCAGCACCCGATCATACGTTTTATTTACCCCTAAGTGACCTGCCAAAGGATTATCATGGGCCAACAAAACAATTTCATGTCGAAATGCCTGCGGAACAACAATTTGTGTCACAACACTCCAGTCGTCCTGTTTGGATGCCTGAGGCGGTGTTCATTTACGCACCAGCACATCATCTTTGACAAAGTAACCAGCGGACATGTTCTCAATTTTGTCCTCTGACACAACTGTTTCGAAAAGGGAAGAGAGGGACTGGTCACGCTTCTGCTCTACAATCAGCTGGTCCCTCGACATGCTTAATTTGAGGTCTTTCTCAAGAGGAGGGGCGGTCAGAAAAACAGGAGATGGAACAGACTCGACAGGAGGGGAGTCAGAAACTGAATCCCCCGAAGGAGACAGCAAGACAGACGAAGAGATGCCACTATCAACTTCGGTCAAAAAACTGTCAGATAAGTCAATGTCATCATTCTCCCCAGTAGACGAACACTCCTTTCCTCTCTCGGCCGTTGCACGCGTCACAGCACACACAGAAAACACCTCTGGATACTCTTTTTGTAGATCAGCTGATTGCTCATGGAGTGGAATGGCTGTCACCTCTGGATTGAGCAGTACCTTACCGCCAGCTAAGTCATTTCCCAATATAAGTGCAACACCATCAATGGGAAACTCAGGACGCACACCCACCACGACACAACCTTTAACTAAGTCACAGTCCAGGTAGATTGAGTGAAGTGGCACCCCCACCCACTGCATTCCAAAACCACGCACCAAAGCGCTAGCATTAACAGATGACTCCTCAGACAGTGGCAGAACCCCCTCCAGAAGAACAGACTGTGAGGCTGCACTGTCCCTCAAGATGGTCACAGGAACCTTTGGACCTACGTCTGTCAAAGAAACAAACCCTTTCATCAAGAAAGGAGAATACACTTGGAGGTCGGGCTTCACTGGAGTCTGCTGTTGAGGAACATGTGACTGTTGGGACTGTGGCTCTGTTTTCAACAAATTAACCACCTTTGGAGTTTTATTTCTCCTTTCAAGTGCAAAGCAGGTTTTTATTGTGTGCCCATGCTTTTTACAGTACGCACAAACTGGTTTATCACCATCTTCCACTCTTGATTTCACATCATGTGAATTCGCCGATACTGGATTTGGAACAAAGGGTTTGGAGAACGCGAACCTGTTTTCTGCAGAGGAATAAGGCTTCTCAAATGTCTCTCTATGTGTGAGGACATATTCATCGGCCAAAACCGCCGCTTTGGACACCTCTGCAACATTCTGCTCATTAATATACGTTGCGATTTTATCAGGTAAGCAATTTTTGAAATCTTCCAAAAGAATCAAATCACGCAGTCCACCGAAATCCTGCACCTTCCTAGACTGGCACCAGCGATCAAATAAGGTCTCCTTCTCCCTGCCGAACTCAACATATGTAACACCGTCTGTCTTTTTAAGTTTGCGGAATCTCTGGCGATATGCTTCAGGCACAAGCTCATACGCCCTCAGCACAGCTACTTTGATTTCATCATAGTCTAGGCTGGCTTGTGATGACAACGACGCATACGTGTCCTGAGCTCTGCCTGTAAACACACACTGCAAAAGCAACGGCCAGATTCCTTTAGGCCATTTCAAGGTGGCGGCAACACGCTCAAAGAGAATGAAATATTTGTCAACATCTCTATCATTAAATGGAGGAACTAAACGAAGGCACCGATTTACCTCAAACTCATCAGAATTAATTGGAGAACGAGCAGACTGTTGTATTTCAAGTTCTTTTATTCTAATTTGTCGTTTGGTTTCTTCTTCCATTTCACGCATCTCCAGATCATTTGAAAGTTCTTTTTCTTTAAGATCTAATCGGCGCATTTCAAGATCTAGTTCTTTGAGACGAAGCATTTCAAATGACTTATCGACAGGAGGTGAAACTGGTTCAGGAGGCAAGACATCAAGTGCTGTTAAAGCAGACCACAACTCAGATTTAAACTCCGGCTTCCGTAACTGCTTAGAAATGCCGACTTTAAAGTGATCGGCCATTTCTACCAACTGCTCTTTTGTGCAGCGATCAAACAAGTCAAGCGTAGGTTGCTTAACAAAGTCAGACAATTTAAAGTCCATCTTAAAAAGGCACAATTTGCTCACAACAATAACATAAAGCAACTGCAGAAAAAATGTGGCGTCCACATGTGAGTATACCGACACTCACAAAATCAGGCTATACTAAGCAAACAGCAACTGAAAAAAAACAAAGTACACTATAGACCAACAATGGGAAATACCAGTTAAAGTGCACTATGATAAGTTGCAGCCTAGGAGCCTAATAACACTCAAAGACACAGGCAATAAAGCAAACAAGAAAGTGTCAAGCACACAACATAAAGCTAGACACAGTTTGCAACACACCAGCCCATTTTTCTGTCCTATAGGGTATTGTCACACTGAACTGGGGTTCAAAATGAAAAAAAAAACCCCATCAGCAGTGTACAAAAAAAAGTTGGACGAGCCCCCACATATGTTACGGCCTCATAGACGTTAGTTGACTTAGGCTTGATGAGACCATAGCACATAGAAGGGACACCACAAGAATTAAGTTGCAAAAGTTTATTAATTAAACTTAACGATGACTGGGGAAGAAAAAGGAGAAAAGAAAGTTAACCTTTAAAGATCCAAAGTATTCAACCAAAAGGGAGAAGGAGATCCCGGCCAAACAGAACAAAAGGGGAAAACGCAGGGCCAGCCACGCTGTGGGCCGTCGCACCCTGTGTTTTCCCGCTAAGAAAAAGAAAGAAATAGGGCAAACCTAAAACAAATACGACAAAACATGGCTGCCAGGGATCTCCAACCCAAACTAAAATAATAAACTAAAATAATGAACTTCTGACATAAAGACAGAAGTGGGGGAGAAAACCAGGGTTAACTGACAACCAAACGAACCTTCCCCTTTTCCTGCTGAGCCCAGAGTGAGAACCCGAGGCCTCCCTCCTCCCCCTTTTTATCCCCAGGCTGATTACAAATAGTCTACCAGCCTGGAGAGCAGGGAGAAGGAGGAGGGAGGGGAAACAGCAGCAAGAAAAGAAACACTACCTGGCCACACATAACAACCAGCAACACTGCAGGCAGCTGAAGCACTCACATCAGTAGCAAATGAAACATGTCTAACATTAACCCCTGCAACCACAGGCATTTGACACTGCACATGTTTATTATCACCACCAACACTGCAATGAGTTGAAGCATTCAGCTCAAGAGGAAATGAAACAGCTTTGCCGGTAACCTCTGAAACACCGGGCAAAAGCACTTTCTCAAAACAAATGCAAGCATTAGGATTTGCATCCTCCTTACTTTCGTTGACTTCAACTAGAGGACTGTGAGTCTGAGTAGTAGCACCTGGCATCCCGAAAGAAAACTCCACACACGCTGACTCCCCCTACAAAGAAAATCAAAAAAGCACAAACATTCAAATACCCTGTAAAAATACAGTAACTTAATACAATTAATTAATGGCCTCCTACAATCTACAAACCTATGAAACAAAATGATTGGTTCTAATCAACTTAACCAAAACACAACACAAACCTACAATTATTTCTAGTACATACCTCCACCGGCGCAAAGTCTGGCACAGGACTGGATGGTGATGACCCAAACGAGAACTCCACACACGCTGACTCCCCCTACAAAGGAAAAGCAAAAAAACACAAACATTCAAATAACCTGTACAACTACAGTAACTAAATATAATTAATTAATGCCATCCTACAAGCTTCAAACAAAATGATTGATTCTAAACAACTTAACCAATACACACCACAAAACTGCAAATACTTCTAATACATACCTCCACCGGTGCAAAGTCTGGCACAGGACTGGATGGTGACGACCCAAACGAGAACTCCACACGCGCTGACTCCCCCTACAAAAAAATACATCAAAACCAATGAAAAACCTGTACAAATACAGTTAATCCATTACAATTAAATAATGCTTTACTACAAACTACAAACCCAACAATGAGGTCATTGGTTCCAAACAAATTCAACTATACACAATAACAAAGCTCCAAATATTTCTACTGCATACCCCCACCGGCGCAGAGTCTCTCACAGGACTGGAAGATGGCGACCCAAAAGAGACCATGGCACACGCTGTATCCACCTCCAAATAAACATCACAAACACACACACATTCAAATAACCTGTACAAACTTCAATAAATCCATCACATATAATCCACATTTTCAAACAAACTACCAACCCACACAAAAAACTAAATGATTTCAAACAACTTCAACTATACATAATAACAAAGCTACAAATATTTCTAATGCATACCTCCACCGGCGCAGAGTCTCTCACAGATGGCGACCCAAAAGAAACCTTGGCACACGCTGACTCCACCTCCAATAAAAAATCACAAACACACAAACATTCAAATAACCTGTACAACTATAACTATACATCAAATGAAGTCAGTGTTTGAGACACAAACCTGCTGCTTAGCCATCGTCGTCTTGGAAGAAGCTGCCTTCCCACGGCATGCCACCCTCTGAATATTACAAAAACACACACACACACACACACACACACACACACACACACACACAGTTTGTTCAGAATCAAATTAACAACAACAATAATAACAAATATTATACACAAGACATAACTAAACATTATAATTTTTTTGTAATTACCCTTCTGCTTGCTGGAAGTGCAGTGCACCCCACAGGACTACCGAGGTCCGCCGGCAGGATCACGTCCATCTTCTCCAACATGGCCGGGCTGAAACGAGTGAGTGAAACGAAACACTCCTCCAACTGCACCTGTCAACAAATAAACACACGGAACTATTCACGACAATGTTCAACAAAACCATCTACTACATATAAAAACATAACTGAATCTATTAAATAAGCCACATATTAATATTAAAAACACAAACCCCAGGAACCGCCCTCCTCTTAGACGTATCAGGGGACACGCCATGGTCTGCAGATCGCCGCCTCTGTAATATCATCAGGAACACCTCCTTCATTATTACAGTAAACTACTTTAAAATATCAAATTTTATAAATAATCTCAGCTGGCCAAGTCCTACCTTCCTGGCTCCTCCAATCACAGTCCAGCGTTGTTCCAGCGAGCAAGCGACGTCTGCCATCACAACAGGGTTGGTGGGTGATGGCAGAGCTGGAGACGCCACTGGCACCGACGGCAACGGAGGAGACACCGGCGGTGACGTAGGAGACACCGGTGGCGACGTCGTCTCCAGCTGCTGGAAGGAGAAGTTCCACATCAGCTGCACCAAGATGCCCATCCCATGGCTGTCGCTCAGGTGGACCTGACAAAAACAAGAAAACACAGATGATTCACAGAACACACAATTTACTGTCATAAAATTCTGCAATGCACTGATTTAATCATTACACGTACACCATCCCTGCTCCACAGCTCACGACGACTCGTAGGGAAGTGCTCAGCAATGCAGAAGTAGCGCACCCCTGAACACACAAATGACATGACATTCTATGAAAACATCAATATATACACTTACATAATACATCATTTAGGTATTAACTATGCATAACGTTTAACCAAACATACATGGCATATACATAACACAACTCTCTCCAAACATACCCATACGAGCAGCAACACGTCGAAACTCCTGCCTGAAGTGGTCCTGCAGATCCACGTCGACAGTCAGGCGAGGAACGAAGTCCAGGACGAACACCTACAACATAAATCATTTATATACAACAAAATATTACATGAATAAATATCATTACCATAAACAACATTTCATTAAATAACATAATGCATCTAAAATATGACTATAATCTTACCTTCGGCCATCGGCTGCATGCACTTCTGATGAGTTCACCAAAGTCCTCCCCTGCCTGCTCAACAGTCCTGCTGTCCGTCAGGTTGTTGCTGGGGGCAAGAACACAGACAACATCAGGTGTACATGGCACAACAGCACTCACCAACTCAGCCTTCAGGTCCCTCGCACAGGCCCCCGGCGTCGCCATGGCACCTAAGGAAAGGCATCCCTCTGGCCCCGTGCTGATGAAAAGACCCCAGGAAGAATAGCTGCTGCGTGGCAAAAGCTAATGGGGATCTAAATAAACTAAACTAAACTAAACTAAACATCCTGACGAAACCGTCCACGACGCTGCGCAGGTGGGAGTCCCTGACAAGAAGAACAAACTGGAACGA
>NW_028155497.1:0-112500 GCF_963514095.1 Eutrigla gurnardus
GACTGAAATGTAGTTTCACTTTGGATCACAGCAGATCAACAGTCATGAAACTTTTAATTCCTTTTTTTTAATTCCTCTAATTTCAGCCTGGACACAGGGGGAGGAGGAGAGATGGCACACATCTCCACATGCATCTCATACAGCTGTCAGCTGAACTCTGTCATTAACATCCAAACTATTATAACTTCAGTGTTTCTTCTCTGATCTGCTCCAAACTTTGCACACTTGATTAGAGTTCCTTCCTGAACACATCTGCACTTTGATATTCACACACAGTCAGAGCGCCACCTACTGGCCACAGGAAATGTCATTGATTTTGTGAATTTTTCCAAGTTAAAGCCACACCTGATTCTTTTTAACTAATTCCTCTCATTTCAGCTTGCAAGGAGGACACAGGGGGAGGAGGAGAGGTCACACTAGGGGGAGGAGGAGAGATGTCAGGAAGGCATGGACATGTGTGTATGTGACAGACAGATGGCTTTAAATGTCAATCACTTGTGTCTAAACTCACGCCACGAGGAGGTGGCCGCTGCACAGGTAGGCGGCTGCCACGCGTGTGAATGCAGGCACTCCACGACCGCACGTGACAGACGGATGCCTTTCGGTGTCCATCGCTTGTGTCTCGACTTGCGCCACGAGAGGCGGCCGCGCCAAGGGCAGCGTTCACGACACTGCCCTGTGACCGCAGGCACTCCACGACCGCATAAGAGCGAGGGCCCGTCACGATACTGCTAGCAGTTTTAATTGTTTTTATTATTTAGGTAGTGAGTGTTTTCTCAGTTACTGAGATCAGTTTTTAGTTATAATTATTGATTAGTGTGTTAAATTCATATTAGAGTGGGAGTTGTACCAACTTGTATATGACCACATTGTTATTTGTTTATGGCATGGTTTTTTGCTACTTTAGAAGTAGTTCAGCAGGTTGTTGGTCATCTCCATTCATCTATTCATTTCCAAATACAGTGATTTAGAGTTTGTTTTTCGTGTGGTAACCCATGGTAATACTAAGTATTCAATTGTGTTGTAAATTAGTGAGCGTCAGACTGAGTTCTCAGCTGTATGTGAATCTGTGTATGAGATTTGCATTGAGATGCTTTATGTTGTCAATGGATGCATATCTAAAATTAGTTATTAATAATCTGCTGCTTTATTTTCTTGCAGCAGAGAAAAGCTTCAGAGGGGAGAGCCAAGTTGACATTTGGATCTCAGAGGAGAAGGAGTTGGTTCAATTATCATTCTCTGCATTGATTATAGTGATTGACTGCTGTGTACCTGATAACCTTTTTGTCTTGTGTGACTCTCGGTTGTAGGTATGCCTCGTGGGAAGACTCATGCCAGGTCGATTGCATCCAAGAAGGTGAGGGAGACGCAGCTTTCCAAGGACAAGTTTCTGGTGACTGCGACCAGCAGGGTGGACAGTATGTAGTCACATTTTATTATGAATGAATACATGCTTTTATTTTAAATGAAATGTTTCAGTATAGTTGTACAGTTGATAGAAATAGATATTTTTCCTATGTTATTGTAATAATGACAAATCATTTGTATTGTTGATGTAATAGTTACACAAAGTGTTTGGGTTTCATATCATCAGCCAATGGGACGGGTGCGCGCCATGCTGTGAAAAGATGGCCAACTTCTGTCGTCACCGGCCGGAGCCACAAGTTGGTCATCCCGTCGGAGTCTCCAGACAAAAAGGTATTGTTGGTTTGGAAGTTATTAAACACATGATGTTTAATGTTGATCATAATTTTATTTGCATGATTATAATTATTCATTGTGTCGTTCCAGTTTGTTCTTCTTGTCAGGGACTCCCACCTGCGCAGCGTCGTGGACGGGTTCGTCAGGATGCCAGAGGGATGCCTTTCCTTTGGTGCCATGGCGACGCCGGGGGCCTGTGCGAGGGACCTGAAGGCTGAGTTGGTGAGTGCTGTTGTGCCATGTACACCTGATGTTGTCTGTGTTCTTGCCCCCAGCAACAACCTGACGGCCAGCAGGACTGTTGAGCAGGCAGGGGAGAACTTTGGTGAGCTCATCAGAAGTGCATGCAGCCGATGGCCGAAGGTAAGATTATAGTCATATTTTAGATGCATTATGTTATTTAATGAAATGTTGTTTATGGTAATGATATTTATTCACGTAATATTTTGTTGTATATAAATGATTTATGTTGTAGGTGTTCGTCCTGGACTTCGTTCCTCGCCTGACTGTCGACGTGGATCTGCAGGACCACTTCAGGCAGGAGTTTCGACGTGTTGCTGCTCGTATGGGTATGTTTGGAGAGAGTTGTGTTATGTATATGCCATGTATGTTTGGTTAAACGTTATGCATAGTTAATACCTAAATGATGTATTATGTAAGTGTATATATTGATGTTTTCATAGAATGTCATGTCATTTGTGTGTTCAGGGGTGCGCTACTTCTGCATTGCTGAGCACTTCCCTACGAGTCGTCGTGAGCTGTGGAGCAGGGATGGTGTACGTGTAATGATTAAATCAGTGCATTGCAGAATTATATGACAGTAAATTGTGTGTTCTGTGAATCATCTGTGTTTTCTTGTTTTTGTCAGGTCCACCTGAGCGACAGCCATGGGATGGGCATCTTGGTGCAGCTGATGTGGAACTTCTCCTTCCAGCAGCTGGAGACGACGTCGCCACCGGTGTCTCCTACGTCGCCGCCGGTGTCTCCTACGTCGCCGCCGGTGTCTCCTCCGTTGCCGTCGGTGCCAGTGGCGTCTCCAGCTCTGCCATCACCCACCAACCCTGTTGTGATGGCAGACGTCGCTTGCTCGCTGGAACAACGCTGGACTGTGATTGGAGGAGCCAGGAAGGTAGGACTTGGCCAGCTGAGATTATTTATAAAATTTGATATTTTAAAGTAGTTTACTGTAATAATGAAGGAGGTGTTCCTGTTGATATTACAGAGGCGGCGATCTGCGGACCATGGCGTGTCCCCTGATACGTCTAAGAGGAGGGCGGTTCCTGGGGTTTGTGTTTTTAATATTAATATGTGGCTTATTTAATAGATTCAGTTATGTTTTTATATGTAGTAGATGGTTTTGTTGAACATTGTCGTGAATAGTTCCGTGTGTTTATTTGTTGACAGGTGCAGTTGGAGGAGTGTTTCGTTTCACTCACTTGTTTCAGCCCGGCCATGTTGGAGAAGATGGACGTGATCCTGCCGGCGGACCTCGGTAGTCCTGTGGGGTGCACTGCACTTCCAGCAAGCAGAAGGGTAATTACAAAAAAATTATAATGTTTAGTTATGTCTTGTGTATAATATTTGTTATTATTGTTGTTGTTAATTTGATTCTGAACAAACTGTGTGTGTGTGTGTGTGTGTGTGTGTTTTTGTAATATTCAGAGGGTGGCATGCCGTGGGAAGGCAGCTCCTTCCAAGACGACGATGGCTAAGCAGCAGGTTTGTGTCTCAAACACTGACTTCATTTGATGTATAGTTATAGTTGTACAGGTTATTTGAATGTTTGTGTGTTTGTGATTTTTTATTGGAGGTGGAGTCAGCGTGTGCCAAGGTTTCTTTTGGGTCGCCATCTGTGAGAGACTCTGCGCCGGTGGAGGTATGCATTAGAAATATTTGTAGCTTTGTTATTGTGTATAGTTGAAGTTGTTTGAAATCATTTAGTTTTTTGTGTGGGTTGGTAGTTTGTTTGAAAATATGGATTATATGTGATGGATTTATTGAAGTTTGTACAGGTTATTTGAATGTTTGTGTGTTTGTGATGTTTATTTGGAGGTGGATACAGCGTGTGCCATGGTCTCTTTTGGGTCGCCATCTTCCAGTCCTGTGAGAGACTCTGCGCCGGTGGGGGTATGCAGTAGAAATATTTGGAGCTTTGTTATTGTGTATAGTTTAATTTTGTTTGGAACCAATGACCTCATTGTTGGGTTTATAGTTTGTAGTAAAGCATTATTTAATTGTGATGGATTAACTGTATTTGTACAGGTTTTTCATTGGTTTTGATGTATTTTTTTGTAGGGGGAGTCGGCGCGTGTGGAGTTCTCGTTTGGGTCGTCACCATCCAGTCCTGTGCCAGACTTTGCACCGGTGGAGGTATGTATTAGAAGTATTTGTAGTTTTGTGGTGTGTATTGGTTAAGTTGTTTAGAATCAATCATTTTGTTTGAAGCTTGTAGGATGGCATTAATTAATTGTATTTAGTTACTGTAGTTGTACAGGTTATTTGAATGTTTGTGTTTTTTTGCTTTTCCTTTGTAGGGGGAGTCAGCGTGTGTGGAGTTGTCGTTTGGGTCATCACCATCCAGTCCTGTGCCAGACTTTGCGCCAGTGGAGGTATGTACTAGAAATAATTGTAGGTTTGTGTTGTGTTTTGGTTAAGTTGATTAGAACCAATCATTTTGTTTCATAGGTTTGTAGATTGTAGGAGGCCATTCATTAATTGTATTAAGTTACTGTATTTTTACAGGGTATTTGAATGTTTGTGCTTTTTTGATTTTCTTTGTAGGGGGAGTCAGCGTGTGTGGAGTTTTCTTTCGGGATGCCAGGTGCTACTACTCAGACTCACAGTCCTCTAGTTGAAGTCAACGAAAGTAAGGAGGATGCAAATCCTAATGCTTGCATTTGTTTTGAGAAAGTGCTTTTGCCCGGTGTTTCAGCGGTTACCGGCAAAGCTGTTTAATTTCCTCTTGAGCTGAATGCTTCAACTCATTGCAGTGTTGGTGGTGATAATAAACATGTGCAGTGTCAAATGCCTGTGGTTGCAGGGGTTAATGTTAGACATGTTTCATTTGCTACTGATGTGAGTGCTTCAGCTGCCTGCAGTGTTGCTGGTGTTGCCATTTTCTCATCAATCTGATACAGGAGATTATGTCCTCATGAGAGGCATGAGTTTGACAGTGTCACCTGTTCCATTGCACAAATTTGTGTTAAACTGTGGGTTGGTCCAGGGTGAGGTTGCTATGGCGGTGCGCCCCGCATTGCCTATTGATGGCGTAGGTATCATTCTAGGGAATGATCTGGCAGGCAGTTGTGTGTGGGCTAAGAGTTCACCACCGCCAATTGTGACTACTTCACCCTTGGTTACAGGAGAGCTGGATGGAGGTGCTCGGGGGTTTCCTGAGGTGTTTACAGCTTGTGCAGTAACACGGGCCATGTGCCATGCTGAACGGGACCTTGACCAGATTGAAAAGGGTGACAAGGAGACATTCCCGGTGTCCTTTCCTGATCCTCTTTTGTCTGTTTCCTGCAGTGACCTCATGGCAGAACAGAGAGCAACAGTTGTCACTGTTGCAGATGGAAGGAGCACTGCTAATGGTTATTTTGTGCAGGATGGATTGTTGGTGAGGAAGTGGATGCCACATGGTGACAATTTTGTGATCCAGTGTTGCAGGTTGTTGTCCCGACTA
This sequence comes from Eutrigla gurnardus, assembly GCF_963514095.1. NCBI lineage: Eukaryota > Metazoa > Chordata > Actinopteri > Perciformes > Triglidae > Eutrigla > Eutrigla gurnardus. Next base: position 5,384 of record NW_028155497.1, read on the forward strand.
AATTTCGCACTGAGGTTCTGAAGGCCGCCCATGATCACTGTGGGCATTTGGGAGTGCGTAAAACATATGTATATATTTTGCGTTACTTTTTCTGGCCTCGTGTGAAGAGTGATGTGTCCAGCTACATCAGAACATGGTCTCTGGTTTAGCTTCTTAGGTCTTCACATCTCACATTCTCATCACATCGCCCTCACGCCCCTCCTCCGCTCCTCGGCTGGAGGGGACGGGGAGGGCCCCAGAGGAGCCTTAACTCCTATCCCTCACCCTGACCTCTAACCCTTACCCTAACCATCACCCTGACCTCTATACCCAACCACCTAACCCTAACCCTTTTGGTGCCTTTAAAGGTGCGGTACCTCACGGCCGGGAAGTACTGCAGCTCGAGTGCTGCGAAGCCTGCCACCAGATAGATGGTGTGATCCTCCTCCTCGGCCAACTCCATTAGCTCCATGGCCCGGGGGAGCACACAGGGGTAGCGGAAGTGGCTGATGTGCTCCACCACCTGCTTCGCACACTCCCCGTACTCTAGGGAGTCTTTGGGTCTGATCTTCTCATCACTCTTGCCCTGCAGCTGGGTGATCGGCAGATATTGGTTGGTCTGGAATATGTCCTTGAGGAGAACAAGCACCAGCGCTGTGCCCAGGACTGCCGGATTTGCACTCATGCATTCAGTCAGGGGGAACAGCCGCTCCACCCTGAGCTGTTGCAGAGGGACTTTGGTCCAAAGGTACAGCGGTGGGGGCACTGTCCCCGCACTCGCTGAGCTCCATGGGGCAAGCCCGAGGAAGCCACGCCGCCGACTTAGTCAAATTTGAGCTAGGACTTATAGTTTTTGCGTTATTCAATGTTTTGCTTATAACTCATCACAGGAGTGTCCCAGCGGCTTGGGACCACCACAGGCGTGTTCAGGGTGCTTGAAACTATAAGATTATGTATGTTGCCGATGTTTAGTGTTTTGCCATCATATAGATATACACGGTTTTTCGTTTTTTTAATTATAACTTTTGATAGGAGTGTCCCAGCGGCTTGGGACCACCACAGGCGTGTTCAGGGTGCTTGAAACTATAAGATTATGTATGTTGCCGATGTTTAGTGTTTTGCCATCATATAGATATACACTTTTTTTCGTTTTTTTTCTTATAACTTTTGATAGGAGTGTCCCAGCGGCTTGGGACCACCACAGGCGTGTTCAGGGTACATTAAACTATGTGATTATGTATGTTGCCGATGTTTAGTGTTTTGCCATCATATAGATATACACGGTTTTTCGTTTTTTTTCTTATAACTTGCCAAGAGAAGGTCGGACACTGTCGGACGCGACGTCTTTCCCCCATAATTCGACCACGCTGAACACGATGGTGTGTGTCTCGTATTTTTCCGACTTACCGTTCTTGAGGTATCGTTGTAAAGCTTAGGTCCTCAGCTTTCCCCCACGTCTCTAGCACATTCCTAGCCAGAGATATGAAGACCAATTTTGGTCCTATTTGGACCGCATAGGTGCGTTTTTGGCCATAACTAGCCAAGGGAAGGTCGGACACTGTCGGATACGACGTCTTTCACCATAAATCGACCACGCTGAACACGCTGGTGTGTGTCTTGTATTTTTCTGACTTACCGTTCTTGAGATACAGCCGATTTAGCCTTCTTTTCGAGGCCACGCCCCCTTATCTTGAGAAAGTTGCGTCGGACCTGGTATCGTCGGAAAGCGCAGGTCCTCAGCTATCCACACACGTTGGATTCATGAGTCTAGCACCTTCCTGTCCAAAGTTAGGAACTTATCATCCCTTGATTCACTCGTTTTCTCATTGACACCTGCATGGTGCGACATATAGCGATATCTCGCCAACGGTACATGCCACGGGGATGGTTCAGGCATCGGTGGATTCGTCTCGGCCAGACCTACACGTGGACACCCAACATGAGGCTCGCCGACCCTCCCCGGGCCACTTCCGGTCCGCGTTTTCCAAGGAAAGGAAATTGCCTGATTCATGCTCCTAAGTGGTTTCTGGGATGTCGTCTTTCCATACAACGACAAAACAGGAGTTTTTCAAGGGGGACACGCATTTAACATGGGAGTCTATGGGGGTGCGACATCTAGCGATATCTCGCCAACGGTACTCAGTACTCTTGCAGTAGTTATCAGTACTCTTACAGTAGTTATCAGTACTCTTAATGCAGTTATCAGTACTCTTACAGTAGTTATCAGTACTCTTAATGCAGTTATCAGTACTCTTACAGTAGTTATCTGTACACTTACTGCAGTTATCAGTACTCTTACAGTAGTTATCAGTACACTTACTGCAGTTATCAGTACTCTTACAGTAGTTATCAGTACTCTTACTGTAGTTATCAGTACTCTTACTGCAGTTATCAGTACTCTTACAGTAGTTATCAGTACTCTTACTGCAGTTATCAGTACTCTTACAGTAGTTATCAGTACTCTTACTGCAGTTATCAGTACTCTTGCAGTAGTTATCAGTACTCTTACTGCAGTTATCAGTACTCTTACAGTAGTTATCAGTACTCTTACTGCAGTTATCAGTACTCTTACAGTAGTTATCAGTACACTTACTGTAGTTATCAGTACTCTTACTGCAGTTATCAGTACTCTTGCAGTAGTTATCAGTACTCTTACTGCAGTTATCAGTACTCTTGCAGTAGTTATCAGTACTCTTACAGTAGTTATCAGTACTCTTGCAGTAGTTATCAGTACTCTTACAGTAGTTATCAGTACACTTACTGCAGTTATCAGTACACTTACTGCAGTTATCAGTACTCTTACAGTAGTTATCAGTACACTTACTGCAGTTATCAGTACACTTACAGTAGTTATCAGTACTCTTACTGCAGTTATCAATACTCTTACTGCAGTTATCAGTACTCTTACAGTAGTTATCAGTACACTTACTGCAGTTATCAGTACTCTTACAGTAGTTATCAGTACTCTTACTGCAGTTATCAGTACTCTTGCAGTAGTTATCAGTACTCTTACTGCAGTTATCAGTACTCTTACAGTAGTTATCAGTACTCTTACTGCAGTTATCAGTACTCTTACAGTAGTTATCAGTACACTTACTGTAGTTATCAGTACTCTTACTGCAGTTATCAGTACTCTTACAGTAGTTATCAGTACTCTTACTGCAGTTATCAGTACTCTTGCAGTAGTTATCAGTACTCTTACAGTAGTTATCAGTACTCTTGCAGTAGTTATCAGTACTCTTACAGTAGTTATCAGTACACTTACTGCAGTTATCAGTACACTTACAGTAGTTATCAGTACTCTTACAGTAGTTATCAGTACACTTACTGCAGTTATCAGTACTCTTACAGTAGTTATCAGTACTCTTACAGTAGTTATCAGTACACTTACTGCTCTCAGGTGAGAGATGATGATGAGCCTGTGTACTGAGTCTGATGAAGAGTGTTTGTGAGCTTTGTTTGGCCAGGATGTGAATTAACTAGGAACGGTTTGTCACTATGTGTTGTTTCCACAGAAGAGCAGCCCTGGTCACTCCTGGTGTTTGTACCTGTTTCCATGACGACCAGGAGACAGCTGAGTGTCCAGGTGAGAAGATGGAAATGTGACAGCAGGAGATCAGATGGATGTGAAATCCAGACATGAAGGAAAAGTGATGCTGGTGAAAGAAGTGTTTGACTTGTCTTCTGTCCTGCAGGTTGGAGTCCCATGTGGTCCCAGCATGTGCTTCCTGCTGTGTTAGATCAGGTCCGAGCTACCTGGCGGTGTTAACAACTGGCCTGGTTGGACCAGCAGGTAAGTCTAGATGTTGAACTCTGTACTGTAATGTCTCTCTCTCTGTGTTTGTGCCTCTGGTCAGGTTGGTGTTGCTGGGGATGAAGGTGCTGGAAGAGCTCTGTGGTGTCAGCGATGGTGTTGTCATCTCTGAGATGGGCCTCCATGAGCGGTGTCAGAAGATGGCCATCATCCCTCAGGTGAACAGGAGGTGAGGAACTCAGCAGCTGCATCACCGGGCATCAATACATCTCTACTTCCTTGTCCAAAGGAGTGAAGTGGTTTCTAACTGTTTGTCTTTGTTACAGGATGAACGAGTGGTTTTCCAAAGACGTCAGCCAAGATGGACTCCACGCCACCATCAATTTGTGGACGTGGACGAGGCGAGAGGCGGTGAGTGATGTTGATTGTTGCTGAGGTGAATGCAAATGTGTGTGTGGAAAATGGTAAACTGGAGTTGTACTTCATGTGATTGGTATTGGGCCCAAAGAAATGAGGATAGACAGTGATGATGTTTGTAACCTTTTTGCACCTGACAGAGTTTTGAAAAACATGTGAATCATTAACTTGAACTGTTCCTAACAACGTGTTGTTGTTCCAGAACGTGGGTGCAGTTGGTGTGGCAGGTCCTCCTGCTCAGCCCCCCCCCCCCCCCCCGGTATTGGTCTTCTGGTACCCGAGGATGTGTGTAGTACACAACGAGAGGAATGGCTGCATGTGAGTGAATTGATCAGATCCATTGAAAAAGGCAGCCAGGAAGGAAAAGTGATGGTGGTGAACTCTTGTGGCCTCCTTTGTTAAGTTGTTCTCCTCCAACTGGTCCTTCTCTCTGTTTGTACAGAAGAGGTGTTTGAGAAGATGGACGGAGAAGAGGAAGGAAGTGTGTCTGCAGGTTAGACTGAGGATTTATTGTACATTGACTTGTAGTGCGGATGAGACGGGTTTGATTCAGTGTCATGTTTCTGTAATACTGCAGTTATCAGTACACTTACAGTAGTTATCAGTACTCTTACTGTAGTTATCAATACTCTTACTGCAGTTATCAGTACTCTTACAGTAGTTATCAGTACACTTACTGCAGTTATCAGTACACTTACAGTAGTTATCAGTACTCTTACTGTAGTTATCAATACTCTTACTGCAGTTATCAGTACTCTTACAGTAGTTATCAGTACACTTACTGCAGTTATCAGTACTCTTACAGTAGTTATCAGTACACTTACTGCAGTTATCAGTACACTTACAGTAGTTATCAGTACTCTTACTGCAGTTATCAGTACTCTTGCAGTAGTTATCAGTACTCTTACTGCAGTTATCAGTACACTTACAGTAGTTATCAATACTCTTACAGCAGTTATCAGTACTCTTACTGCAGTTATCAGTACTCTTACAGTAGTTATCAGTACACTTACTGCAGTTATCAGTACTCTTACAGTAGTTATCAATACTCTTACAGCAGTTATCAGTACTCTTACTGCAGTTATCAGTACTCTTACAGTAGTTATCAGTACACTTACTGCAGTTATCAGTACTCTTACAGTAGTTATCAGTACACTTACTGTAGTTATCAGTACTCTTACTGCAGTTATCAGTACTCTTACAGTAGTTATCAATACTCTTACTGCAGTTATCAGTACTCTTGCAGTAGTTATCAGTACTCTTACTGCAGTTATCAGTACTCTTACAGTAGTTATCAGTACTCTTGCAGTAGTTATCAGTACTCTTACAGTAGTTATCAGTACACTTACTGCAGTTATCAGTACTCTTACAGTAGTTATCAGTACTCTTGCAGTAGTTATCAGTACTCTTACAGTAGTTATCAGTACACTTACTGCAGTTATCAGTACTCTTACAGTAGTTATCAGTACTCTTACTGCAGTTATCAGTACTCTTACAGTAGTTATCAGTACTCTTACTGTTGTGACGACCCCACCACTCCACTAGGGGCCTCTGTGTTCTTTGCTGCTTTGCTCTCCCTTTGCAGGTTCAAGGTCGTGGGAGGGTCATCTTCTTGATGAGACACCTGGCTGGTGTGCTGTCTATACCTGCAAAGGGGTTTAGCTCAGGAGGTAGAGTGTTGGGCTGGCAACCGCAAGATTGCTGGTTCGATCCCCGGCTCCTCCTAGCTGAGTGCCTGGTGTCCCTGAGCAAGACACCTCACCACAATTGCTCCTGACGAGCTGGCTCTCGCCCTGCGTGGTTGACTCCGCCGTCAGTGTGTGAATGTGTGAGTGAATGGGTGAATGACAGTCATTCCTGTAAAGCGCTTTGGAGAAAAGCGCTATATAAATGAGGCCATTTACCATTTCTATATAATGCTCACCCTTCTGCAGATCTGGGCTGGCTCTTGCTGCTGCAGCCATTGCTTTGTTCTATTTGTTTGCCACACACTCACACACATGCTTACACTACTGATTAGTGACATTTATATATGTTCTGTTGTTTATGGTCTTGGTTGGTTGTGAATAAATGTTAAGTTAATTTCACTCGATAGTCTGGTCTTCCATCTTTGCCACAGTCAAGAGCCGGGCTGTGACAAGTGGGGGCTCGTCGGTTTTCTTGTTGACCGGGTTGTATTAGTGTAGTTGGTAAGATCTGCTAGGTGTGACGTCAGTGAGCGGTTGTACCATGTTAAGTTCAGTGATTGGTGAATGACTTCACATTCTGTTGACGCGGGAGACTTGGACTAGAGTGGTAAGCAAGGCATTTTTTTTTGTTAATTTAAGTGGCTGTAACAGGAGGAAATTGTGCTAATGTTTTCTGTGTTTTGTCCTATGTGTGATCACTAGAGTTGCCATTGTTTTGTCCCTGATAGGTGAAGAGCAACTTCCCTTGGAAGATTGCTGGGGGGTTTTGTAGTGTGGTGTTAAATGTGGCTGGAGCAGTAGTCTCGGGAGCACGTCCCAAGCTGCTGGTGGGGTCGGCATTTACTGCTTGCTCCACCGGGCTTGCGGGTTTCAGTGCGTAAATACCCACCGCAAAAACGCCTGAAGACTAGGGGGGGGGAGTTAGTTAGTTTTGATTAGGCAGTTAGAGGGACAAGACCACGGTAAGGTTTTTGTTGTGCTGGAGCTGAGTGATGGCTAGTGTGGAGGATTTTTTGCGGGCTCCATCAGAGGAGTGGTTGGAGCGCTGCTCATGGGAACAGTTAGTGAAAATTGCTGAGTATTATGAGTTGGATGTTGGGGATAAAAGAATGAAGGAAAACATTAAGGCAATTGTGAAAGCTAATCTGTTTGAAACAGGGGTTCTCAGACCCAAGTTGCATGTTGCTGGTGCCAGGCTGGATGTTTCGGATGCGCTTGTTAGTGAAGTTGGTTTGACGTTTGAGCAGAGGAGGGAATTGCTTCTGCTGGAAACGGAACGGGAGAGAGCGAAAACGGAACGAGAGAAATTTGTTGTGGAGAGGAAGCGACTTGAGTTGGAGGAGCGTAGGCTGAGTTTGGGTGGATCTGAGACAGGGGTGAGTTTTTCTCCTAGGGTCTCTGGTGTATTTGATGTTGTGGGTAGCTTGCGGTTGGTTCCTCAGTTCTGTGAGCGTGACCCAGACATTTTTTTTCACTCTTCGAGCGTGTGGCCGAGGGTAGGGGGTGGTCCGACTCCGATCGCATGTTACTTTTGCAGTGTGTGTTGACGGGTATAGCACAGGAAGCGTACTCTGCTCTAACTATAGTTGAGAGTAGAGAATATGCGACAGTTAAAGCTGCAGTGTTGCGCTCATATGAGCTTGTACCTGAGGCATATAGGCAGAGGTTCCGGACATGGGAGAAGTCGAGTAGGCAGACACATGTTGAGTTTGCGAGAGAGCAGTGTACTCATTTCAGTCGCTGGTGTTCTGCTGTGAAGGTGGATACTTATGGTGCTCTATGTGATCTAATTGTTTGGAACAATTTAAAAACTCTGTTCCTAGTCATATTGCTGTGTATATCAGTGAGCATAAAGTGAAGACTGCCGCAGAAGCTGCCACCCTAGCAGATGAGTATGTGCTCACACACAGGATGAAACATGAGTATAGCGGTAGAGATAGCAGGAGCGATGCCGGGTTGCTCAGTACTGCAAGTAAGTGGGAGGAAACGCATTATCATGGCCTGAGTAGACCAGGGCGTTCTGTGCAGGGTCGAGTGCCAGTGGACTTAGGGAAGGTGTGCCACTTCTGCAAAGGCCAGGGGCATTGGAAGGCTGACTGTCCCAAAGCTGGACGTGGGAAGGAAGGAGTACAGGTTAAGTCGGCTGCGTGTGCTACCTCTGTGCCATATGTCGGGCCTATTTCTTGTCAGCAGGTGGAGGCTGAAGTGAAGGAAGGTTTGAAGGAGTCGTTCTCGGCTTTTCTGTCTGATGGGTGTGTGTCTTTGGTGGGCAGCGACAGTTCTGTACCTGTAAAAATCCTAAGGGATACTGCTGCTTTTAATTCATATATTGTGAGTTTGGTGTTGCCATTTTCTCATCAATCTGATACAGGAGATTATGTCCTCATGAGATGCATGAGTTTGACAGTGTCACCTGTTCCATTGCACAAATTTGTGTTAAACTGTGGGTTGGTCCAGGGTGAGGTTGCTATGGCGGTGCACCCCGCATTGCCTATTGATGGCGTAGATATCATTCTAGGGAATGATCTGGCAGGCAGTTGTGTGTGGGCTAAGAGTTCACCACCGCCAATTGTGACTACTTCACCCTTGGTTACAGGAGAGCTGGATGGAGGTGCTCGGGGGTTTCCTGAGGTGTTTACAGCTTGTGCAGTAACACGGGCCATGTGCCATGCTGAACGGGACCTTGACCAGATTGAAAAGGGTGACAAGGAGACATTCCCGGTGTCCTTTCCTGATCCTCTTTTGTCTGTTTCCTGCAGTGACCTCATGGCAGAACAGAGAGCAGATTCATCTTTGACATCACTGTATGACAGGGTTGTCACTGTTGCAGATGGAAGGAGCGCTGCTAATGGTTATTTTGTGCAGGATGGATTGTTGGTGAGGAAGTGGATGCCACATGGTGACAATTTTGTTGGTGATCCAGTGTTGCAGGTTGTTGTCCCGACTAAATTTCGCACTGAGGTTCGGAAAGGCCGCCCATGATCACTGTGGGCATTTGGGAGTGCGTAAAACATATGTATATATTTTGCGTTACTTGTTCTGGCCTCGTGTGAAGAGTGATGTGTCCAGCTACATCAGAACATGTTCTACATGTCAGCTAACTGGGAAACCAAATCAGGGAATTAAGCCAGCTCCACTGTACCCTATTCCAGCTATTGCACAACCATTTGAGCATCTGATTGTAGACTGTGTGGGCCCTTTACCTTGTTCTAAATCAGGTAGTAAATACTTACTGACCGTCATGTGTCGGAGTACAAGGTACCCGGCTGCCTATCCATTGCGTAGCATTACTGCTAAGTCGGTGGTAAAGGCGCTCACGCAGTTCATCTCCATTTTCGGTATACCAAAAGTAATTCAGAGTGATCAGGGCTCAAATTTTTCTTCTCGACTGTTTGCTCAAGTGCTAAAGCAGTTAAGGGTTAAACATAACCAGGCTTCCGCATATCATCCTCAGAGTCAAGGGGCCCTGGAAAGATTTCACCAGACTTTGAAGTCTCTGTTGCATGGGTATTGCGTTGAGATGAACCAGGACTGGGAAGAGGGGCTTCCATGGTTGCTGCTAGCCGCAAGGGAGGTGTGGAGCAAGAGAGCACGGGTTTCAGCCCCAACGAACTTGTTTTCGGGCACACGGTGCATGGGCCGTTGACTTTGGTGCATGATCCTGTTGCAAAACAAGAACCGCCTGTAAATTTGATTGATTACATTAATGGTTTTCGACATCGGTTGTATGCAGCAGGAGAATTGGCTAAGGAAAAGTTGGCCTCTGCACAGGTAAAAATGAAGCGTCTGTATGACCGGAAAGCTGGGCAGCATCAGTTTAGTCCTGGTGATCGCGTGTTAGCTTTGTTGCCTATGGTGACTTCTCCATTTCAAGCAAAATTCACTGGTCCTTTCACAGTGTTGCGGCAGGTTTCAGAGCAGAACTACTTGTTGTCAACACCTGAACGTAGGAAATCGACTCAACTCTGCCATGTTAATCTGTTGAAACCCTATTTTGAGCGTGCGCCACCGGTTTCTGATTCTAGTGGCAAGGAGCAGGACCGGTCGGTTAGGTCAGTTTCGGTGGCAGCCACAGTGGAAAGCGGTTCTCCACAGCATTCGGTTGTGCAGCAGGACGATGGTGTGACCCCACCAGATGAGAGTTTGCTGCGAGGCCGGTTAAAAAACTCTGAGACGCTGCGTAACCTAGACACTTTGCTTGGTCAGCTGTCAGTTGAGAGGCGTGCTGAGTTGTCTACGCTAATTGCCAGCTATCATGGGCTGTTTGGTGATACACCGAGCCAAACGCATTTGATTGAACATGACATTGTTGTAGGTGATGCACAGCCTATCCGCCAGCGTTTTTATCGGGTGTCTGAGGGAAAACGTAAGGTGATGGAATCAGAAATAAAGTACATGCTTGAGAATGGTATTGCAGAGCCCTCGTCGTCTAGTTGGGCATCCCCTTGCTTGTTGGTGGATAAGTCTGATAAGAGTCCTCGGTTTTGTACAGACTATCGGAAGGTAAACGGAGTTACCAAGCCTGATGCATATCCACTGCCGCGCATGGAAGATTGTGTGGATCAGGTTGGTTCAGCACAGTATGTCAGCAAATTTGATTTGCTGAAGGGTTACTGGTAAGTACCGCTGTCAAAACGAGCAAAGGAGATTTCTGCTTTTATCACACCCTTTGGCTTGTTTTCCTACAACGTGATGAGCTTTGGACTGCGGTATGCACCTGCAACGTTCCAGCGGTTAATGAATATTGTTGTGTCTGGGTTTTGTTAAAATAATTACCCGTTGGTATAGAACTGGAGGAAGGAGATCGGAGTCAGCTCAAGGTCCAAACAGGGATTTAATCTTGATCAAGAGGAGAATTCACAGAGCAACATGCTGGTCTGTTACAATGTGTAGACTCAAAATGTTGTGAGACGAACATGATATTTATCCATCTTCTTGTGGGTGTGTTTTCACTCAGTTCACAGGGATGGAAGTCATAAACTCCGATGTTTATCTAAACCTTGCATGGGTCGCAAACCCCACCTGGGTCATAAACCACACCCATGTCGCAAAACACCCATGTCGCAAAACACACACAAATGGCCACAGGCCACAGGACACATTTACATTCACCAAACCTTCTCATGTGTAAGTCTTCAGTTCAGTATCTCTCATCAAGAAGTACAAAATTTCCATATCATATCCCTCCTGTTTATGCTGATTCTAAGCATAATCATAACATACATTTTGTGAAGTGTGAGAGCGAAAACCCTATCAGGCAGTTCAAAACATTCTTATTATCCATTATCCTTCTAGAAAGGGAAACTCTCTCACGGTCCCGCTGCCCCGGCAACCACCCACAGGTACTCCATTTAACAAGGCACAGAAATTATATAAAAAATAAGCATAAATTCAAAAGCATTTTGATTACATTGTTGCCCCCAAAAACAAAACATAAATGTCCTCGCCAAGCTAGTCAACCTATCGGGCTTGGCTACGGACCTATCCCTACCTAGTTAAACTATCCCTTGCACGTAAAAAGAACAAAAGAAATGGGGTCACCTTCAATATGTACAAATGCTGTGAATATTTTTCTCCTAAGTGGCTCTAGTCGGCCAATTCAGAAAACTACAACTTCAGTTAGATTTTCTGTAGTCTCATCATAATCAGTAGAATAAACATATAACAGCAATTATCTCTTAGTCCGTAGTGTCCTTATCCTCATCAAAGAGGTTACCATATAAATCATCATCTGTCAGATCAGAAGTAACATTTTCTTGTGCTGCATTCTCATAGTCCCCTCGGTGATCATCGGTGGTGGGGATCCTTTCGTACAGCATAGTTGTTTTAGTCACAGCGGTGTCAATGAGTCTCTGTAACAGTCCTCTCAAACAGGGGATACAACAACATCCACAAACGATTAGAATGGTAATCATTACGGTTACAGATAACATCATAGTTTTTATAGAACCTGCCCATTTTCCAAAAATGTCCTGGAGCCATCCTGTCAGAGGATCTTCAAAACCAGAGTTTTCAGCTAACTCTGCAGATAGGGAGGTCAATCCATTCAACGCCTTAGTGATGCTGCCATCAGGTGCTGTATTGTTAGGAATAAACGTACAACACATATCTCCAAACATTTTACATACTCCTCCTTTTTCAGCCAACAACATATCTAACGCCATCCTATTCTGCCATGCCATTAAACTAGTCTTATCTAACTGTTGATGTATGCCCCCAATTGCTTCCTTAGTGTAATTTAAAAATCTTTGTTGGTTATAATAGACGTAATTTATCCAATCCACATTCTTATTAACGGTTACCCACCAAGCCAGGAGTGATTCAAATCCTGCAGCAACCTGATTTCTGGCTTTAAACTCATCAGGAACACCTCGAGGAACACCAATTGCATCTATATAAACTCTGCTGTCAAAAGATCCTGCTGGTGCATTTCTTTTTGTTCGTAAATTATGTATCGCCACTTTTTCTAATGCCATTGTGTCATATGGTAAAATATATGTCGGCATTAATAATTGTACCATAGCACAAGTTCCCTTCCAATCAGTTGGTAATTTTGCTCTGAGTATCTTACCTCCACAGAACCACCATACATCAGCTCTGGCCATGGTTTGATCATTCACTATGTCATCAGTGACATTGCTCTCGCCCTTAATTACATCAATGATGGTTTTACAGGTTGTCAATACTCCTACTGACACAGTACCTCTGTTTCGTGTCAAGCAGGTATAATTCCCGGTGTATGGCGTAAACCAAGGTGGTTTAATCTGTGATGACACTGGAGGGAACAGAAGTTTCAAAGTGGTGCAGTTTGTAGCACTCTCTGATTTGTATAATTCTAGCATGCAACGAAAACCTTTTGGATCATTATCTGGATTAAGGGGAAAAGGCACTGTGCCTAACCCCGGCCTGGCTGCTGCACATGCTAGACAATTGGAAGAGGATAACTTGCTGTTTCGGGCTGTGTGAACGATCCATTGTAGCCATACATTTGAGTCTGTGAATCCTGTTTCTAGGGCATACGTTTCCTTCATATTTCTTATGTCTATATATTTTACAGGATTATTTTTCATCGAAGTCGGTTTGGTTGGTGTGGCTGTTACAGATGTTGTCTGCTTTCTCGGGCTTGGGGACACTATTATATGGAATATCCCAACCTTGTTTATTCCACTCCCCCATGCTCCCAACACATATGTTCCGTTATCAGTGCGTTTAGGAGTCTTAAGTGTTATTATTACAGGCATGCAATTGTTTGTTTTGCAAATATTTTGTTTTGCAAATATCTTGATAATTTTCAGTCGGTTTTTCAAGTTAGAATTTGGGTTGTATCCCCAAACCTGTGGTCCTGTATTAGCAATTACCCAACTCCACTTCTCACACGCACACCCACCTATATGAACAGTTCTACCCCACGCTTTTCTATATGCGCTGCATACCTCCGTGGTGACACAGATATAATTTTCTGTCTCCGGCCAGTGAAAGTGTTGTCCTGAACAGGGGAAAACCTGACATGCATCAATCTGAGCAATGCAATTCATCCCTTCAGTACATTTTATTATCACTACACCTCTACTAGTGTCCCACCTGGATTGTATTCCTATAGCTCTTTCCCTCATTTTATCGTATACCTGGCCTTGTGTCACTATATTTGAAATAAGGAATGCAATTGTGGTCACACATAAAACAGTTATCAAGCATAGCTTTAAATCCGGCATGGTGAATGTTTCTACTTATCTGACAGTGGTATTTGTGCTCTTTTGCAGTGTGTGAGATGGATCCAAGTCTGTCTTTCAGCTATGCGGACTGCTGTGGGTGTAGACAGTAACACTTGATAGGGTCCTTCCCAGCGGGGAGCTGACCAATTCTTTCGCCTCAGGACTTTGATAAACACCCAATCTCCTGGGTTTATTGGCCCTCCTGTTGGTGCTCCTGGGTTTATTGGCCCTCCTGTTGGTGCTCCTGGGTTTATTGGCCCTCCTGTTGGTGCTGGATCTGTAGGAGGAGATACTGTAGACATAACACTTTTGTTCTTCATCATTTTTGACATGTAGTCAACGATTGTTTCAGTCAATCTTGTATCATCTCCCTTTGTATCTTTTAGCGGTACCCTAAATGGCCTTCCATATAATATTTCAAATGGTGATAATCCTGTACTGTTAGGTTGAATGTGTAAGCTTAATGCTACAGCTGGTAGACATGTTACCCAACTCTTCCCTGTTTCTTCCATAGCCTTCCTCAGTTTTGCTTTAATAGTTCCATTGTTTCTTTCCACCAGTCCTGCTGACTGTGGATGATAACTACAATGGAACCTGAGTTGGATTGAAAATATTTCCGATAGCTTTTGTATTACTTGATTCCTAAAATGAGGACCGTTATCACAATAAATCTTTTCTGGAAAACCATACCTTGGAGCTATTATTGTAGCTAAAATTTTGGCCACAGTTATTGCATCATTGTTCACTGTTGGTGTAATTTCTACCCATTTGGAGAACATATCCACTATTACTAAACAGTATTTCTTTCCTTCAGCTTTGTTTAATTCAATAAAATCCATACAGATACATTGGAATGGGTATGTCGCTTCTGGGAATTTACCTGGTTTAGGACGTAGTCTACCTTGAGCATTATGTTTAGAGCAAATCAATCATGAGGCACAAAATTTTTTTGTGTAATTGTGAAATCCATATGTAGTAAAAATGTTCTCTATTGTGGATACCATCCCTCCTGTTGAGACATGGGTAATCCCATGACTCAATATCGCAGCAAATCTAAATAAATTTTTTGGTAGTATAGGCTTTCCGTCGAGGCTCTCCCAAATCCCCGTTTCTGTCTGTGTGGCTCCTTTATTTCGCCACATGTTTTTCTCAGTCTCAGGTGAACTATTTTGCATGTCTCTCGAAATGTCATGATCTATATGTGTAAGCGTAGTCTCAGTAGTATAAATGTCATCTACATTTTTCTGAGTAGCAGCCGCTCGTTTTGCTTCCTCGTCCGCTTTTTTATTTCCCATTGAAATAAAATCTTTACCCGTAGTATGTGCAGCACACTTGCATATTGCAACTTTTCTTGGCAGTTGAATGGCATCCAGTAGCTGCAAAATGAGATCTTTATGCGTAATAGGTTTCCCTGTAGATGTTACCATGCCTCTATTTTTCCACTGTTGTGCAAACACGTGAAGTGTCGAGAATGCATACTGGCTATCTGTATACAGTTATATCTTTATTTCTCCCTATTTTGCACGCCTCTGTAAGTGCAACAAGTTCTGCTGCCTGCGCAGAGAAATGCGACGGTAAGGAGCCTGACTTCAAAACCTTGTCAGATGTTACTACAGCATATCCACTTACATTTGTCCCGTCAGGATTCTTTTTACATGAGCCATCTACAAATATCACAATATCAGCAGCATCAAGTGGTACATCAGTGAGATCTGGTCTTGGTAAAACTCTAGCACTAGTTTCTCCTACACAATCATGTGCTATTCCATCTGTTTCATTTGGTAGCAGGGTTGATGGGTTTAATGTAGTGCATCTCTCTATAGTGAGATGTGGCTGTGACAGTAGGATAGTCATACAACTAAGATGTCGCGCTGGTGACATAAAGGCTATTTTGTTCTGCATTAGAAGTGCTGAGACCGCATGTGACACCAGAAGTGTCAGTGGGTGAAATAACACTATAGAAGCAGAACTCTGCACACTGAGTGCAGCTGCCTGTACTGCCTGCAAACAAGGTGGCATAGCCTTTGTGATGTTATCAAGTTTTGATGAATAATATGCAATAGGTCTCTGTTTTCCTCCAAATGGTTGTGTTAGAACACTAGTCATAAAACCAGATCTTGCATCGCAAGTCTGAACAAATGGCTTTGAGTAATCAGGGAAAGCTAATACTGCAGAGCTCACTAGAACTTGTTTGAGTCTAACAAAAGCATCATTAGTTTCTTGAGTCCATGTTATTTTGTCTTGAGCTGCCATAGGCTGGTCATATATAGCATTTTGGAGCGGTTGTGCTATTTCAGCATAATTAGCAATCCATTGTCTGCAAAAATTAGTCATACCTAAGAAAGACATCATTTGTTTTTTGGTTGTAGGTTTTGGTGCTTGTAAAATAGCTGTTTTCCTTTTTTCGTCTAGATGTTTACCTGACTGTGAAATATTAAAACCTAAATATTTTACAACCGTTTGCCACAATTGTAATTTATTTTTGCTGACCTTATGTCCTTGTTCAGCTAAGAACTTTAATAGAGCTAAGGTATCTGTTTTGCAATCTATTTCAGTTTTAGACGCTATTAAGATGTCATCCACATATAATAGTATCTGGCTTTTACACGGGGGTTCAAATTTTGCTAAGTTTGCAGACATGGCCATAGAAAAGATAGTTGGACTTTCACAGTAACCTTGAGGTATTCTCGTGTATGTATATTTTCTACCCTCAAACTGGAATGCAAACCAGAATTGTGAATCTCTATGTACTGGAACTGAGAAGAATGCGTTTGCCAGATCTATTACTGAGAAGTATTTTACTTTCGGGTCCAGATCGTTTAATAAAGTATGTGGATCAGGAACTAAAGGAGCTCTTGGTATTATTGCTCGATTTACTGCTTGCAGATCCTGAACCATGCGCCATCCTTGTGACGGTGCCGCCTTCTTTACAGGGAATAATGGTGTATTACATGGTGAATCTGGACACTCTCTGATTATCCCTCCAGCCAATAAATCCTTGATTATTGGCCGTATTCCTGTTATTGCTTCTTGTTTCAATGGATATTGTCTTTGGTAGGGCCTAAATGAACCCTTCGGGGTTATTTCTACTGGTCATATACCCCGTATTAGCCCTACATCTGCTGTCCCTTTAGACCATAGTTTTTCAGGAACAACTTTCAGTTCCTCTTCTTCTTTATCAGTCAGTAAGTATCATTCTGTCATTTGAGACATTTGTATTTTTGTCATCCTGCAGGCTTCCATGCCCAACGGGGTTGGAATTACTCCTATTCCTAATTTTTCCATTAAATCTCTCCCTAACAGATTCACTGGACACAGGTTTGAGATTGCAACCACTGCTAAGACTGTTGTATTTGTCTTTAGATCGGTAATTGACACCGGTTGACTAAGTGGCTCAGTGACTATGTGTCCTGTCGCAGATTTAACCTTCATGCCTTTACCATGTTGGAGTGGCAGTCTATCACCGCCTTCATCTTTTCTGATTATTGTTCTACATGCTCCCGTATCGCATAGAAAACAAGTTTTATGATTATTAACCAACAGAGTGACTATCGGTTTTTGATTCATGCTTAAAAATATTTCAGCGCTTTCTAGTGAACATACTTCTTCCTCCTCATCTTCTGTGTCTTGGTGTGTGTGTGTGTGTGTGTGTGTGACTGTGCATGACCTGATTTATTGGCTAGTCACGCCGATGAATCATCAACTCGTCTGGGTCTCCCTGCTCCTCCTCTCCCCCGCCAGCCTCCTTGATTTCTTACCCTTTCGATGAGTCCCTGACTCTGTTTGCCTGGCTGGTCCGTCTCCCCTCTGTGGTTGGCCCCGTCACCGCCCCCTCTTCAGAGGACCTGGCCTCCTGTCCCAAACGAGGCTATATGAGCCCCGCGGTGGAGGTCTTTCAGAGGATTTCTATTTCCTCTGCCTTAAGGTCTTCAGGTCCTCTGGTACGAAGAGAGGGAAAGATATTGGGGCCCCACGTTGGGCGCCAAAGTGTTAAAATAATTACCCGTTGGTATAGAACTGGAGGAAGGAGATCGGAGTCAGCTCAAGGTCCAAACAGGGATTTAATCTTGATCAAGAGGAGAATTCACAGAGCAACATGCTGGTCTGTTACAATGTGTAGACTCAAAATGTTGTGAGACGAACATGATATTTATCCATCTTCTTGTGGTTGTGTTTTCACTCAGTTCACAGGGATGGAAGTCATAAACTCCGATGTTTATCTAAACCTTGCATGGGTCGCAAACCCCACCTGGGTCATAAACCACACCCATGTCGCAAAACACCCATGTCGCAAAACACACACAAATGGCCACAGGCCACAGGACACATTTACATTCACCAAACCTTCTCATGTGTAAGTCTTCAGTTCAGTATCTCTCATCAAGAAGTACAAAATTTCCATATCAGGTTTGAAGGATGTGCCGTTTACTTGGATGACGTTGTGGTTTATAGCAATACCTGGGAGGAGCATTTGGTTCGCATCAGGACGTTGTTTGAACGTCTGAGTGAAGCGCGTCTTACTGTAAATTTGGCAAAGTGTGAGTTTGCTAAGGCTACTGTCACCTACCTTGGTAAAGTAGTGGGTCAGGGGCAAGTGCGGCCAGTGCAAGCAAAAGTCTCTGCTATAGCAAAGTATCCTGTGCCAGCCAATAAAAAGGAACTGCAACGTTTTCTTGGTCTGGTGGGCTATTACCGCAGTTTCTGCAAAAGCTTCTCAACTGTGGCAGCCCCTTTAACAGATTTGTTAAAGGGAAAAGCGAAATACGTCTGGTCGTTGGCCTGTCAGCAAGCTTTTGAGAACATTAAAAATGTTCTGTCCTCTCCTCCTATTCTAGCTGCTCCGCAAATGGATAATCCTTTTATTCTACATGTACAGTGCCTTGAAAAAGTATTCATACCCCTTGAACTTTTTCACATTTTGTCACTCTACAACCACAAACTTAAATGTATTTTATTGAGATTTTATGTGATAGACCAACACAAAGTAACACATAATTGTGAAGTGGAACGAAAATGATACATGGTTAACAAAAATTTAAGCAAATAAAAATCTGAAAAGTGTGGTGTGCATTTGTATTCAGCCCCCTCTACTCTGATACCCCTAAATAAAATGCAGTGCAATCAGTTGCCTTCAGAAGTCACCTAATTAGTTAATAGAGTCCTTCTGTGTGTAATTTAGTATCAGTATAAATACAACTGTTCTGTGAAGGCCTCAGTGCTTTGTTAGAGAACACTAGTCAACAAAGAGCATCATGAAGACCAAGGAACTCACCAGACAGGTCAGGGAAAACGTTGTGGAGAAGTTTAAAGCAGGGTTAGGTTATAAAAAAATATCCAAAGCTTTGAACATCTCAAGGAGCACTGTTCAATCCATCATCCAAAAATGGAAGAAGTATGCCACAACTGCTAACCTACCAAGACATGGCCGTCCACCTAAACTGACAGACCGAGCGAGGAGAGCACTAGTGAGAGAAGCTGCCAAGAGGCCCATGGTCACTCTCAAGGAGTTGCAGAAACCCACAGCTCAGGTGGGAGAATCTGTCCACAGGACAACTATTAGTCGTGTACTCCACAAATCTGGCCTTTATGGAAGAGTAGCAAGAAGAAAGCCATTGTTGAAAATCAGACATAAGAAGTCCCGTTTGCAATTTGCCACAAGCCGTGTTGGGGACACAGCAAACGTGGAAGAAGGTGCTCTGGTCAGATGAGACCAAAGTAGAACTTTTTGGCCTGAATGCAATGCGCTATGTGTGGCAGAAAAGTAACACTGCTCATCACCCTGAACACACCATCCCCACTGTGAAACATGGTGGTGGCAGCCTCATGCTGTGGGGATGCTTTTCTTCAGCAGGGCCAGGGAAGCTGGTCAGAGTTGATGGGAGGATGGATGGAGCTAAATACAGGGCAATCCTGGAAGAAAACCTGTTGGAGGCTGCAAAAGACTTGAGACTGGGAAGGAGATTCACCTTCCAGCAAGACAATTACCCTAAACATACAGCCAGAGCTACAATGGAATGGTTTAAAACAAAGAATATTCATGTGTTAGAATGGCCCAGTCAAGGTCCAGACCTAAATCCCATTGAGCATCTGTGGCAAGACTTGAAAGTTTCTGTTCACAGACGCTCTCCATCAAATCTGGTTGAGCTTGAGCTATTTTGCAAAGAAGAATGGGCAAAAATTTCAGTCTCTAGATGTGCAAAGCTGGTAGAGACATACCCCAAAAGACTTGCAGCTGTAATTGCAGCGAAAGGTGGCTCTACAAAGTATTGACACAGGGGGGCTGAATACAAATGCACACCACACTTTTCAGATTTTTATTTGCTTAAATTTTTGTAAACCATGTATCATTTTCCTTCCACTTCACAATTATGTGTTACTTTGTGTTGGTCTATCACATAAAATCTCAATAAAATACATTTAAGTTTGTGGTTGTAGAGTGATAATATGTGAAAAAGTTCAAGGGGTATGAATACTTTTTCAAGGCACTGTAGATGCGAGCGACGTGGGGGTAGGTGCTGTCTTGTCCCAAAATGATGATGGTGGAGTTGAACGACCGGTGACTTTCTACTCCAAGAAATTTAATTCCTTTCAGAGGAACTATTCTGTCATCGAGAAGGAAACGCTAGCACTCATCTGGGCATTACAGCATTTTGAAGTCTACATTGATTCTGGTAGCATCCCCTTGGTGGTTTATACAGATCACAATCCTATCACCTTTTTGCAGTCTCTACATTGCCCAAACCGTAGATTGATGAGATGGGTTTTGTTCCTGCAGCCTTATTGTTTGGACATCCGTCACATAAAAGGTAATGTTGTGGCGGATGCTTTGTCGAGAACACCTCGCTCTTAGATTCACTTGTAATGTTACATTTTCCTGGTTTCATGTCTCTTTGCTGTACTCTTAAACTGCTTCTCCAGGCGCCGGAGTTGCTGGGTCACAGTGGGGTCTGCTTGGTGGCCAGGTATGTTCTTCTGAGCGGGTCAGTATTATACCAACGGTTGAGCTGGATTATTTGAGGGTGGTTTTGTATGTCCTTGGTAGGATTCCTTGTAAATATTTGGTTAAAAACGAGGGCTATACTTCTATAACAAAAAAAAGGTAGTGCATTTATTCTCTTTAGTGGTTATGAGTAGATCGTTTAGTGAAATTTTGTGTAGTTGTGGCTGGCCGGCATTCCTGGGGGGAATCCCCTTTTTAAGGGGGAGGGTGTGACGACCCCACCACTCCACTAGGGGCCTCTGTGTTCTTTGCTGCTTTGCTCTCCCTTTGCAGGTTCCAGGTCTTGGGAGGGTCGTCTTCTTGATGAGACACCTGGCTGGTGTGCTGTCTATATAATGCTAACCGTTCTGCAGATCTGGGCTGGCTCTTGCTGCTGCAGCCATTGCTTTGTTCTATTTGTTTGCGACACACTCACACACCTGCTTACACTACTGATTAGTGACATTTATATATGTTCTGTTGTTTATGGTCTTGGTTGGTTGTGAATAAATGTTAAGTTAATTTCACTCGATAGTCTGGTCTCCCATCTTTGCCACAGTCAAGAGCCGGGCTGTGACACTGTAGTTATCAGTACTCTTACTGCAGTTATCAGTACTCTTACAGTAGTTATCAATTCAATTCAATTCAATTTTATTTATAGTGTCAAATCACAACAGAAGTCATCTCAGGACACTTAACACATTGAGCCGGACTAGAATACGCTCATCAGTACTCTTAATGCAGTTATCAGTACTGATACAGATGGCAGAGTTTAATAAAGATACATAATAATAAATAGTCACAGTAAAGTCAGTTTTATTTAATTCGTGAAAGATTGTTTGTCCTCCTGCTTCTTCACATGATTTAAATACATTTCCTTGTGTCCCCTCCTTGTCTGCTCTCCTCTGCACCTCCTTTCTTGTCTCCTTATCTCCTCTCCTTGTCTGTTCCTTCCCTTGTCTGTTCCTCTCCTTGTCTCCTCTCTTGTGTCCTCTCCTTGTCTCATCTCCTTGTCTCCTCTCTTGTGTCCTCTCCTTGTCTCCTCTCTTGTGTCCTCTCCTTGTCTCCTCTCTTGTGTCCTCTCCTTGTCTCCTCTCCTTGTCTCCTCTCTTGTGTCCTCTCCTTTTCTCCTCTCTTGTGTCCTCTCCTTGTCTCCTCTCTTGTGTCCTCTCCTTGTCTCCTCTCCTTCTCACCTCTCTTGTGTCCTCTCCTTGTCTCCTCTCTTGTGTCCTCTCCTTGTATCCTCTCTTGTCTCTTGTCTCCTCTGATTGTCTTTGTCCCCTCTCCCCATTTCCTTGTGTCCTCTCCTTGTCTCCTCTCTTGTCCCCTCTCCCCGTCTCCTCGTGTCCTCTCTTGGTTTCCTTTCTGCAGGCGTCCACCGGCGAGCTCCTTCGTTGTCTTTCTGATTTTCTTTGTCGTCGTTGTGTCAAACTGAAGGAGCTTTCGTCCAATCAGATTGTCCTCTGGTTCAGAAACGTTGACAGAGCGCTGCTGGTTCAAGGCTGGCAGGTCAGGGTTTGATTCATCAGACCTCTATGAGTACCCCCGACCTCTAGTACTGGTCCCTAAACCTCTAGTAGTGGTCTTGAGACCTGTGGAGTACCTCCCCGACCTCTATTGTCCCTTAGCCTCTAGTACTGGTCTCCAGACATCTAGTGCTCGCCCCTTAACCTCTAGTACTGATCCCTAAACCCACACAAGTACCCTCCAGACCTCTGGTACAGGTAATTTCGATCTGTAGTACTGGTCCCTAGTACTAGGGATTCTCTGTAGTAGTAGTACTGTTGTCTCTGAAGTACTTGTTCCTATCCCCCTACAGGACCAGTGCTTCATCAGTCCTGCCAGTCTGGTTTTTGTGTACCTGCTGTGCAGGGAGGCTGTGGACGAGGACACGTCTTCAGAACAGGAGCTCCACGCCATCTCCCTCACCTGTCTTTACCTGAGCTACTCCTACTTGGGTAACGAGATCTCATACCCCCTGAAACCTTTCCTGGTGGAGTCCAGTCGTGATGCATTCTGGGAACGAGCGCTGGAGCTGATCAAGTGGTTGAGCGCCAACATGTTGCGAATCAACGCCGACCCACATTTCTTCACAGAGGTTTTTCAGGACCTGAAGAACCAGGGAGGAGCAAGGGTGAAAGAGGAGAAAGAAAAGGACAAAGGAAGGGAAGATGAGCAAAGACAGGAAACAGAGAAAGAGGAGAAGGAAAACGGTGGAGGAAACAGGATGGACGATCTGGATCGATGATCTGGATTTTCAACAGAGACGAAAACAGAGAAGAGAGCGAGAGGAAACCACAGTATTTGTCAACCAGACTTGCCCAGCAGCTGTTGACCGCCAGACGTGTGAATGTAAGCTGGCTGCTCCTGCAGCTTTAACGCTGTTGCCATGGCGACTGACGGACAGTCAGATGTCTGAACATTCAGATAGTTCATGACCTATGACCTCCTGCTGAACACAGGCTGAAACGTGGACACCAAGTCACTATAACTGCATGCTGTCGATCAAAAACAACAGTATCTTCTGATTGTACCATTGTGGATGTATTATATTTACCATGTTCTTGGTTCCTGTTTGTTGCGTCACTAACATTTCAGATGTATGACATTAAAACCTTGATGATTGAGTTCATTTCTGCTGATATTGATTTTCTTTCAGGCTTCTGACTTATAGAAGTTACGGCTCAGTTTTGCCTTGAACCAGCTCTTAGTTATGCTGCTATAAGGCTAGACTGCCTGGGGATTTATAACGACACACTGAGCATCTCTCTCTCTCTTTCTTTCTTTCTCTCTTTCTCTCTCTCTCTCTATGTTCCCCGGAGTCCCTGTGCTTTCTCGCCTAGCAGGTTTCCCTGGACCGTGTTGGAACCTGATCCTGACCGCACCGACACCGTGATCTTGGTTGGTCTTACTCACTGCTAGTATTTTTAAGGTGGCTGACTATTGATTCAAGAAATTGACTAAAATCTGCCTCCCTACTGTTAGTAACTTGACTCCTCCCATTGGAAAGGAAATTGTAACCATTATTATTCACAAACTTATAAAGTAACTTCCATACATCAGAGTCAAATAAAAGGTATACAGCATAATATTCTGTACTATAAACACCTAAACAAAAAACATCCACTCTCCACCTCCAAGCGGAGACTCTTCAATGGGATTTAGGAAAGGAGAGTAATGTGGTCGGAACACCATGACCATCCTTGGATGGGTAGTGAACCAGGCCCTGATGAGCGGGCCACATTGTACCACACAATGACAGCTTGGTAGGTGAGGCCCTACGAGACCTCTGTCATTTTAAGGGATGAAATGTAAATAAAGGCGGTCCAAGAAGATGAGGAGCTTCTGTGTGTTGTATCGGCCAAGACTGGGAATGTGAGTGGCCACACCATTCTCCGAAATGGCAGCACACAGTTATATTGCCCCCTCGCTGGCCTGGGACATCCACCATAATATTGCGGCCACGTCCTCGGCCCTTGGCCAGGTTGAAACGTCCTCGGCCCTTGGCCAGGTTGAAACCAGCCTCATCCACAAACACAAGGATGTCAGGGGTCTCATTTCTTCATCACAATGTTACAGATCTCTTGTTCTTGTTGTTGATTGAGAAGTTTTCTTCTGCCACCCTTGCCAGGTTGTCGTTGAATCCTAGACATAGAATTCAAAGGACATCACTCCATTTGTAATGTATGCCTTATGTATTTCTTACAGAATGAGTTACCAATGAAATTGTATTGTTGCTACAGTAACAGTAACTTTACCACTATTGTAATGCATCACTGAACAGTGACTGGAATACTACTGTAAACTGTATCATCAATAATTCCATATTTTCTCCAATATTTATCTTGTCATTATTAGTATCATAACATCCCATTGAGGACCATTACTGCACACACAGTGTCTCAATCCTTCAAAAACAAAGAAAAGTGCAAAATTTAAAAGCACTCAATATGGCTTAAAGGGATCCTTCACCCATCTGCATTAAGCTTTTGTAATGGCAATTAACATTTATGTGTCATATAACGATGTATTACAGATCTGTCACTGCCATTTCACATGAAGACCCATCTCACAAGCAGCTGCAACAGCAAAGCGCTGCCTTATCGCGAAGGTCTTCTGATCCTGGACACTGTGTGCTTTTGCAAGGCCATTTGAATATAATGAGCAAAAAATTGTTACTCACTTGCACAAACAGTTTCACACACACATCGACTTGAACAAAAGACAGCACTGACACACACACCTGTCTCAAGATTATAAAGTATCTCTGCTCTTTCGCCATCTTTGTACTCTCCTGCAGACTCTGTATGACTTTTACCTTTGAAGCTTCAAATAAAAGACAAAGACAAAGACAATTGTAGTGTTTGAAGTAAGTTTTCTTATCCACCGGAGCTGTGTTAACAAAAGGAAGGTTAAAGAATTACCACAACACTTTGTATGGTTATAAACCCAGTAGTATTTTTGAACGGTTGTCCCTTGTTTCCTCAGAGACGTCTTAAGAATCCTGAATAAATCCAGCTGTTGGCGATGTTGTTTTCACCAGGATGCAGATGTGTGATGACCATGGCCGGTTGAGGATTAGGGATAAGGGATGAAGTGGGATGACAGTAGCTACCATGAGCTATTGGCCCTGAAAACACGGGTCCGAGGTCAGTGGGGCCACATCATGGTTGCGATTGAGTTATTTTCCAGTCGGCGAAGTGAAACTTCAGTATCTTTAACCTGATGTTGCAGTAAAATGTGATCCAGCTGAGTTTGGATGTTTCCAATGTGAACATGATTAGTAAATGTTGTGTTTATATTGTAATTAAAAACAGTGAATTAAACATTGTGATTTTATTTTCTAAATACATGTTTTAGGTTGGGGACATTCTAAAACCATCTGTATTCTAATAAACCCACTGGCACAAGTTGTATCATCCTTTTGTTTAATGAGATGGCTCCATCTAGTGGCTGATGATGGATAGGAACCACTAATATTGGCTGGTGGCACTAAGTGTTGCTTATAAGGTGTGTTAAATTGAATTTCCAATTTAATGTAGTCAATATAAATGTAACCTAATTACCATATTCTTTTTTTTTTAAAGATTTTATTAGGCATAGACGCCTCTATTAGCAGTGGACAGATAGGAAACATAGGAGAGAGAGGGGTTCTGACAACACACACACACACACACACACACACACACACACGCTGCTAACACATATGTACATATGCACATTGTTGTAGTTCATTATTTTACACTGTAACGAATTGCTGTAAATTTGCGGTGGATTTACAACAGTAGCCTACTGTATTTTATAATAATCGTAAAATACTGTAAAATATTCATCCCTCGCATGTAAATTAACAGTTAAATCAGTCATTTAACAATAACAGTAGATAACTGAAATGTAACAGCATAAAACAGTATTTAAATAAATAACGGTAGATGCGCTGTAAAATTATCATAACCCAGTTATCCTACTGTCATGTTCTGTAATCCAAAAAACTTTTAAATTCTAAATTATACTGTTCGATAAATTACAGTAGATGCGCTGTAAAACAACCACAACACCCACCGTTATTTTACGTTCATATACTGTACGGTAATATACTGTTAAAGTAAATAACAGTAGTTGCATTGTAAAAATAACAGTAAATTACTGGTGTCCCTGCTGCCAGTAATTTACTGTTATTTTACAGTGAAATTTGTTACTATAAAAAATACTATAGTATTTTGTATTGTATTTTGCACTGCTCTGTTATTTATACTCTTGCTGTTGTAACCCTGCAGTGTGTCACTGTCGGACTAATACAGGATTTTATTTAATAGGACATGAATAATACAAATGAATTGAATATAAGGAAAGTTAGTCATAATGCATCATGTGAAATATGAAATATGATATAAGTGTGTGTATGTATAAGTGATATGCATATCCTGCATCTAACATTGGTTGTTTATGAAAGACAGATAATGCACACAGACATAGCTGTCATGTCATCAGGAGATTCACGCGGGGCGGATGTAGAGGTAGAGGGATCATCCCTCTTCCTCTACATCCTCCTCCTGTACCGTCCACTGTATAAAAAATAAAATAAGTGTGTGTGTGTGTGTGTGTGTGTGTGTATGTGTGCGTGCGCGTGCATAAAGTCATATTTTAATGTAAAGAAGGTGCCGTGTTTCACCGCAGTCAATTAAAGGAAGCACGTGGCCATGTGATGAAAGTAAACCAATAGGGTAGCAGTGAGCACTGCATGAAAAGTGGGATTTTCGTCAGTTAGCGGCCCTGTAAATTGATGTGGAAGTTCAGGTTTACGACTGCAAACGGCAATTTGCAGGAAACACCGAAAACTGACGTAAATTGCCGGGAATTGACGTGGGCCTTGCTTGGCAGTTGTCCCCCCATGACCCCCCTCCCCGTAATCCTAGGGGAGGCTTTAACATGTAAATGAAAATGCTGTGAGCTATACAAATGCAAATCAGGGTAGCAGGGGGAGTTTTCCACCAGGTGACATTTTTCTGAAAGGTGTTAACTTCATTTCATCTTCATTCAAAGATATAACTTAATTTCATCTTCATTCAAAGATACACAAAACAATTTGCTTCAACAATTACTTTTAATCAGGCTTTGCCACAAAGGTAAAATGTACATTCATGCAAACAACATCACAGTCTCCTAGAGCTCAACCACTGTGCATAGTGGTATGACTACAGTGACCCTTTCTGTGCTTAAATGCACAGTGGATGTGTTAACCACACATCTCCCAGCAATGCGCTCAACAGGCAGAAATGATGCTGGGTATGACGTGTCTGTTCCTTGCAAGCTCCAAACTTCTATTGGCTTTCCATAAAAATGTCTGTCCGGATGGGGATGAAGCCAGGAAACTTGCGCAATAACATGTTTAAATGCAGTACCTTTTGACACAACATTAACAACTATAAACTGCTTTATAATGGCTGGTCGTAGTTCTGCTAGAGGGTCAAGGATGGGTTCATAGATCATAGATCTCGGCTGTGTTCGAAATGCCATACTAACGTCCTACTCGTACTTAATTGTGACGTAAATTTGAGTACGTAGTGCGTTCCACTGCATGAAAAGTGGGATTTTCGTCAGTTAGCGGCCCTGTAAATTCCCGTGGAAGTTCAGGTTTACGACTGCAAGCGGCAATTTGCAGGAAACACAGAAAACTGACGTAAATTGCCGGGAATTGACGTGGGCCTTGCTTGGCAGTTGTCCCCCCATGACCCCCCTCCCCGTAATCCTAGGGGAGGCTTTAACATGTAAATGAAAATGCTGTGAGCTATACAAATGCAAATCAGGGTAGCAGGGGGAGTTTTCCCCCAGGCGACATTTTTCTGAAAGGTGTTAACTTCATTTCATCTTCATTCAAAGATATAACTTCATTTCATCTTCATTCAAAGATACACAAAACAATTTGCTTCAACAATTACTTTTAATCAGGCTTTGCCACAAAGGTAAAATGTACATTCATGCAAACAACATCACAGTCTCCTAGAGCTCAACCACTGTGCATAGTGGTATGACTACAGTGACCCTTTCTTTGGTCTTGCTGGGCTGTTCCCTGCAAGCTCCAAACTTCTATTGGCTTTCCATAAAAATGTCTGTCCGGATGGGGATGAAGCCAGGAAACTTGCGCAATAACATGTTTAAATGCAGTACCTTTTGACACAACATTAACAACTATAAACTGCTTTATAATGGCTGGTCGTAGTTCTGCTAGAGGGTCAAGGATGGGTTCATAGATCATAGATCTCGGCTGTGTTAGAAATGCCATACTAACGTCCTACTCGTACTTAATTGGGACGTACGTAGTGCGTTCACATACAATAGTATGTGAATTTGTGTACGCGAGAAATGCCCGGATGTATACTGCATTGGCAAGAATTTCAGAGTATACAGCGGACCTTGCTAAATCTACTCAACTTCCCAAAATGCATTGCGGCTCGTCTGACTTCACAAGTTTTGGATAATGGCGGACGACTGCGGTGATTCTGGCGACAGCCCGACACAAACCGCGTACACATGTAAGTATACTGTAACATGACTTTTATGTTTCCAGCTGACTTTTAAATCGTATTGATAATGAACGTTACTTTATTGTTGTTGGCATTGTACGTTAACGTTACGAATCGAAGGTCCTGGCAGCCGGCTAGCCTACTGACGCTAATTTACCACAGAGGTTAGCGAGCGCAAGCGAAGCGGAAAATGTGCCGTTTTTACCGACGTTAACTAATAATATAGTGCTTATGTTAAACCGTAGTTATATATTTACTAACGGTGATAATAACGCCGTGCACCGTTGTCCGTTAAAGGGGCGGATGCAGACACCGGGCGCCTCATTCAGTGGGGGGAACGAGTAGGAGACGTTCACGTTCACCGGCAAGAGGGATGCTGCTCTGAGAGGCTTCACTTAAGAAAATGTGGTTTAAATGTTACAATTCTTATATCCAGGACTGCTGGAGACTCTCAGGATGATTGCGGTAAGAATATGTTCGGTGACTGCTAGCTAAGCTAAAATTAGCAAAGCAAGCCCAAGCTAAAAGTAGCTTAAAAGCTAATAGTCCAAGCTAAAAGTAGCATAGTAGCCTTGTAAAAGAACAAGAGAGAGGAACCAGTGTAACGTTAAGTTGCTTTGTTGAGTGTATGTTGTTGGTCTTTTACAGGAAGCAGTACGCCGTCTTCACAACTCGGAGACGAATTGTAGGCGCTACGAACCGGAGCAAGGGTACGATTTAAAGAATATGCTTTCATTCTGCTGTATAAGGAAATAGATGCGTTAACAGTAGATACCTATCTTAACTGTTCATTTTGTTTTCACAGACGAACCTCGCCTCATAACGAAGCTGTCCCCTCTTACTTGCTCGGAGCTTTGTCCGCAAGTCCGAATTTCTATGACGCTGATAGTGACGCCATTGTGTGTAAGTCACTTTTACTGTTTTCTTCTTCCTTGTTTTAATTTTACTGTGACTTAAGTTTTCTTATTCATACCACTCATTTAATTGTTTTCCAGCTGCCTGTAAGACATACTATGAAACGGTACGCAGGAGCTTCAGACACACACAGCCTGATCTTGCATCGCAGGCGGAAGCTG
Organism: Eutrigla gurnardus; assembly: GCF_963514095.1. Lineage (NCBI taxonomy): Eukaryota > Metazoa > Chordata > Actinopteri > Perciformes > Triglidae > Eutrigla > Eutrigla gurnardus. The sequence continues at coordinate 35,013 of NW_028155497.1, forward strand.
TGAAGACGTCAGCTCGGAGTCGTTCCAGGAGAAAGAGGGGGAGACTTATTAGATTTATTAGATCCGTTTTTGGTCAATTTGACCAAACCTACCTAAACCTATTTTTCAGGTGCATTAATAGATGTGTTGTGTCCATGCGCAGTGCATCGCGCAGTACTGATTGTCTTTATTTATTGTTTTACAGCTGCTGGAAACGAGACGGAGTGTGCTTGCTGGCGATGAGGTGGACCGTTGGAAGTGCGCCACCACAGACATGATGTCTGATGAGGAGGACGGCGTCGTTGGCGGGGTGTCTGGATGGATTGTGTGACCTCCATCCTCTCGTAGCCAGGAGCTCACCGAGCTCTGTGCGACTCTACAGTCGCGATTAGAGAAGACTCCCAAGTACAGGGCCACGCACCGCAGGCGGCTGTAAAATTGACCAAATTCGGACAGAATGTCGCCAGTTCATTTGTTTGTTGTGTGGGCAAATTTGTACAGTTGTGTTGTCAATAAAGCTCTTTCTTTGAATACTTCCTCCTGGCAATTTTTCCTTTCCTCAATAAATTCATTCATATTTATATTTATAAATATATAAATAAATAAAAATAAATATGTGTGTATATATATATATATGTATAAATATACATATATATATATACATATATAAACATATATATATATGTGTGTATATATATATGTATATATATATATAGTGATAGATCTGCTAACCAATCACTAGTGATTATTCTTGTTTAAAAGACCCAGTGTGACCAATAGTAACACATCTGCCAACGTGGGTTGGCTTTACATTTATAATGACCAGATCTGCCAACCAATCACGAGCGATTATACTTGTTTGAAACTAGTTGTTTCATCCAATCCTGAGTGAGGAGCGGAGAGAGTGATCTGTGGAAGAGCGGTAAAACTTAAAAATCTAAGAGTGAAAATTGAATTGACAAGAGTGCGGGACATTGTCATTCGAGTGTTGAAAGTAGGTAGGTAACTTACAGAGAGGAGATTGTGGGGGTATCGACCGACGGCCTGTATAGGTCCGGTAGCGGTACCCTTGCGCTGCTTTCTGTAAGTGGGTGTAAAATGGAGGGAAGGAAGGGGGACGGAGATAGTTACAACAGTATGGAAATGAGTGAAGAGGAGTATGAGATTGATAAAGGGGGTAGTGAATGGGAGCAAGTAGGGAGAGGAGGAAGGTGTAGAAAGGCAAGTGGGAAAAAGAGAAAGAAGGAAGATAAAGATAGTGTGGAAGGCACAGAGAGTGAGGGGCAGGGAGAGGAGGTAAGGAGTGGGAAGAAGGGATCCCTTAATGTAGTGGTGAGATTTGAGGGAGAAGGGGGGGTAAAGAAAATGGACCCACTAAAAATCACAAAAATAATCAGCACAAGTAGGAGAAGTTAAGTACGCTAAAGTGCTAGGAGATGGGAACCTGCTTATTGGGTGTAACACAGAAACACAAGTAGAAAAAGCTCGGAAAATGGTGAGTGTAGGAAAAATGAAGGTTACAAAAACAGTGAAAGTTGGGGAACAGACAAATAATGGATGTAAGGGAGTGATAACAGGGGTTCCCCTTGGTATCAGCATAAAAGATCTAGTGGGAAATCTAAAAATGAGAAATACCACAGTTAAAGATGTTAAAAGAATGACAAGAGGACCTGAGAAAAAAGAATCAGAAACAGTAGTGGTAGAGTTTGATGCAAAAACAATCCCAAGGGAACTCTATTGTGGATTTGTAAAATACAATGTGAGAGAATTCGTCCCAAAACCAATGAGGTGCTTCAATTGTCAGGAGTATGGACATATAGCTAACCGGTGCAAAGGCAAAAGAAGGTGTGCAAGGTGTGGAGGAGACCATGAATATGGGAAATGTGGAACGGGGGTGAGGCCAAAATGCTGTAACTGTGGAGGAGAGCATAGCGTAGCATACTGGGGCTGTGAGGCTATGAAGAGAGAAATAACAGTGCAACAGATAAAAGTGAATGAAAAAGTGTCGTATGCTGAAGCTGCTAAGAGAGCGGGACAAGGGAATATCAGTGGCATGCAACAGAAGAGAGAGAAACAAGTGATGACAAGTGTTGTACAAGAAGTTGAAAAGAAAATGTTGGAGGAGAAAAAGAGATTGGTGACATTCATAGCAGGAGTCATAAATGCGACCGCAGATGTTAAATCTAAAACAGAAAGAATACAAATAATAGTGAAAGCGGCAGTACATCATCTGGATATGAAGGGGATAAGATGGGAAGAGGTAAGAGATGAGTTGAGTGTTCAGGCCAGTCAAGAACCATCATGTATTGGGTAATATTAATAATAATGATAATCCTTCAGTGGAATGCGAGAAGCCTAATTGCGAATGGTCAGGAGTTTAAACAGTTCATCTATCGTCAACAGGAAAAACCAGACATAATGTGCATCCAGGAATCCTGGTTAAAACCAAACTTAGAGTTCATTATTAAAGAGTACGTGGCAGTCAGAAGAGACAGGGGAGAAGGGACAGGAGGCGGATGTGTCACATTTGTAAAAGAGGGCATTCCCTACAGGATTATTGATATTGGAGCTGAGATGGAGAGTATTATAATAGAAGTATGGATAGGAAAGAGGAAGCTGGTGATACTAAATTTTTACAACCCATGCAGACAGTTGGACATTAAGAAACTGGAAGAAATGGAAGGCAAGAGCAATGGTAACGCAGTGTGGTGTGGAGATTTTAATGCTCATAATACATTATGGGGGAGTGAGAAGAACGACCGCAATGGGGAGACAGTGGAGGAATTGTTAGATGGAAAGAATCTGGTTTGTGTGAATGATGGGAGAGGGACAAGGATAGACGTAAATACTGGGAAGGAGTCGGCTTTAGATTTGACATTAGTGACCAATACATTAGCGCCATTATGTGAATGGAATGTGTGTCAAAAAGGGACTATAGGAAGTGACCATTATCCTATATATAATAAAATAAATTTAGCAACAGTACAGGCCACGGAGAGAGCAGGAGGAAGATGGATCTTAGAAAAAGCTAATTGGGTAGAATTCATGAAGGAGTGCGATAAAAATCTCTCTCAGATTAGCGGTAACTTAGAGGTGGAAATGATGGAAAGGGAAATAAAGCGGGGGATCATAGCCGCAGCAACCAGCTCCATACCTAAAAGTACAGGCAGAAAGAAGAATAAGTTAGTACCATGGTGGGATGAAAAATGCAAACAAGCAGTTAAAAGCAGAAACAAAGCATTTAAGTTAGTTAAAAGATATCATAACTTTCAACATCTGATCCAATATAAGCAACACAAGCAATGGTAAGGAAAACAATAAGACAAGCAAAGAGGTCGTATTGGAGGGAGTTCTGTGGATCGATCGGGAGCACTACTAAGATAGGTGAAGTCTGGGGGATGTTGAAAAAAATGGGTGGAGATAGGAAGGACTGGAATTATCCAGTCCTGAGTTCTGGAAATGAGGTCGCTGTAACCAATAAAGAGAAGGCTGAGTTAATGGCTAAAACTTTTGTTGCGGTGCACAGCTCAAATAATTTAACGGAGGAGGGAAGAAATGGTAGGGAGAAAACTAGGAATGAAAACAGGGAGGTGTTAGAAAGAAAGGATAGTAGGGGAAATGAGTTAGATGTCCCATTTACCATCGGAGAAATGAAAAGAGCAATAGCCAAAACAAGAAGGAGTGCACCAGGTAAAGATAGAATATGTTATACAATGATTAAACATATAAGTGAGGGGGGATTAATGAAAATATTAACACTATACAATAAAGTCTGGAGAGAGGGTAAAGTCCCACAAAGCTGGAAAGAGGCGATAATCATCCCAATCAGGAAGCCTGGGAAAGATCATAGCAAGCCAACAAACTACAGACCCATAGCTCTTACGTCACATATAGGAAAAATAATGGAGAGAATGATTAATGAGAGGCTCATGTATTATATTGAAAAGAGGGGACTGGTGACTAAGTATCAAAGTGGATTTAGAAGAGGTAGGAGCACAATGGATCCGATATTATGTTTAGAAGACGACATTAGGAAAGCGCAGGTAAATAAAGAAACGGTGGCCGCAGTGTTCTTTGATGTCGAAAAAGCATACGACATGTTGTGGAGAGAAGGTTTGCTGATTAAGATGCATCACATGGGGATTGAGGGAAAGTTATTTAACTGGGTCATGGATTTTCTAAGGGAAAGGGTCATCCAGGTTAAAATTGGGTCAGAAATCTCAGAAAGTTATATTGTAGAGAATGGTACGCCGCAGGGGAGTGTTATCAGTCCTACACTATTTACAATAATGATAAATGACATTTTCAACAACATACCAACAGGAATGGGAAGATCTCTGTTTGCAGATGATGGGACAGTATGGAAGAGGGGAGGCAACATAGATCACATAGTCATGAAAGTACAGCAAGGGATAGATCAAGTGGAAAAATGGGGAGCAGAATGGGGTTTCAAATTTCCAGTGGAAAAAAGTAAAGTAATGTTCTTCTCAAAAAAGAAAATCAGTGAAAATAAAAAGGTAAACTTATATGGAAGGAACTTAGAAAGAGTAAACAGCATGCGATTCTTGGGATTAAGCTTTGACTCTGGATTAACGTGGAGAGAGCATGTGAAGGGAATAGTTCAAAAAAGTAAGGGAGTATTGAATGTTATGAGGTGTTTGGCCGGGCTAGAATGGGGGGCTGACTTTACGTCACTAAAACATATATACATTGCACTAATACGATCTAGAATAGAGTATGGTAGCGTGGGATATGGATCAGCAGCTAAATCAGTCCTCTTACAGCTAGATGTCATTCAAGCTCGAGCACTGAGAATTTGTTAAGGAGCAATGAAAACAGCACCAGTATGCTCCCTTCAGGTTGAAGCAGGAGAAATGCCATTATGGCTCAGAAGGAAACAGCTTACAGCCAATCACTGGATACATCTAAAAGGACACAATGAAGACCATCCAACAAAGAGAGTTTTGGAGATGTGTTGGGAAAAGGGGAAAGAACAAAAATCAAGCTTTGGGTGGGTCAGTGAGGGAATAGCAGAACAACTAAAAATACAGCAAATAGAAGTCAGCCCAACAGTTCTGTGGACGCAAATACCAGAATGGATGCTACAAGAGACAAGCGTAGACCTAGAAATATGGAACATCAAGAGAAGAAATAAAACAGCTGACCTAGTACAGGAATTTTATAACTACACAGAGGGAAAGTATGGGGAATATGTGCACATATATACAGATGGATCAAAAGAGCCGGAAACAGGAGCAACAGGTGCAGCAGTGGTGGTTCCCAGTCATCATATCAAGATATCAAAAAAAACATCAGACCACCTAAGCATATATGCAGTGGAGCTATGCGCAATATTAATGGCAATAGACTGGGTCGAGGACAGAGTGGACAAGAAGACAGTCATATGCAGTGATTCAGTTTCATCACTCTCAAGCATAAAAAACAGGTCAGCAAAAACACATCAGGAATTATTATATGAAGTACTGTTAAAAACATCCAGATTAACACAACAGGGGAGGGAGATAACGTTCATGTGGGTGCCAGCTCACTTGGGGATACAAGGAAATGAAAATGCAGACAAATCTGCTAAGGAGGCAGTAAAGAAAAAGGAGGTGGAAGTGAAAGTAAAATTATCAAAAGCAGAGGGGAAAAGTTTAATATGGAAGGAAATAATTAATCAATGGAACCAGTATTGGAAGAGCCAGGAAAAAGGGAGACATTTATATAAATTACAGGGAGTAGTAGGAGAGATGGGGGGTTATGGAGACAATAGAACAGAACAGGTAACAATGAGCAGATTAAGAATAGGGCATACCAAACTGAACAGCACACTTAATATCATAGGGAAGCATGCAAATGGTCTGTGTAATTGTGGGGAGAGGGAAACAGTTGAACACGTGGTGATGGATTGTCCTGGATATGAAAGGGAGAGGGAGAGGATGAATAGAGGGTTGCAGAAGGTAGGAGTGAGGGAAATTAATTTTAACAGTATAATAGAATGTGGAAAATCGAGGGAAGGGAGGAGAATCATAATAAGATACCTAGTAACCAGTGGCGGTTCTACACGGGGGCCTACAGGGGCCAGTGCCCCTGTAAAAATGTCCCAGGCCCCCCCTGTGGCCCCCCCAGAGCTGACTGAATAAGCTGACTGAATGATAAAATGAAAATGAAATAAATTGATCAAGTTATTACGATTTTATGCGCTAGCGCCAAAAGCGGAACTAATGTGACTCAGCGCTCTACACGGAATAATTAGAGCGACGCACCCAAACACTGCCTTGCCGGATGCGAGATGAGAGTGAGAACGGCAGCCACAAGTTTTGAAGAGAGGAGCTAATGTCTTGTTGCAAGAGGCGAAGGTAAGCAAAACGATTTCATCTCGTAAAGTGATTTATTGCACGTAACCGTGTTACTGTTGTTCCTCACTACGATAAGAAAATCAAGTTTGTAAATGTCTGATCTCGCTATGTTTAAATATCATTTGTTTCCATTTTTTAATGTGCCCCTCTGATCAAACATTGGCCCCACCTTGGCCCCCCCAGTAAAATTTGTCTAGAACCGCCACTGCTAGTAACAACTGGGTTAATTAAAAGGATATAGAAGAGGAGGAACGGGAGGAGTAAAGTCCAGCAGATGGCGGTAAATGCAACAATAAGGATGCCGACTGCCATTAAACTCCAAAGAAGAAGAAGAAGAATCCTGAGTGAGGATATTCAAGCCATCTCTGGCCAGGCGCGGTTTCGCTGCTATTCATATGCTAATTAGAGCCTTCGCTGTGGTTCGTTTCCGACAATTTTCGGCACAGACGAACGCGGCGTTCGCAGCAGGTAAATTGTCGTTAACTCCCGAAAATTAGGGAGATTTCCGGGCGTTTACAGGGACGAAAATCTGACTTTTCATGCAGTGTTCACATACAATAGTATGTGAATTTGTGCACGCGAGAAATGCCCGGATGTATACTGCATTGGCAAGAATTTCTGAGTACAGCGGACCTTGCTAAATCTACTCAACTTCCCAAAATGCATTGCGGCTCGTCTGACTTCACAAGTTTTGGATAATGGCGGACGACTGCGGTGATTCTGGCGAGGAGCCCGACACAAACCGCGTACACATGTAAGTATACTGTAACATGACTTTTATGTTTCCAGCTGACTTTTAAATCGTATTGATAATGAACGTTACTTTATTGTTGTTGGCATTGTACGTTAACGTTACGAATCGAAGGTCCTGGCAGCCGGCTAGCCTACTGACGCTAATTTACCATTTAGGGGTTATCGAGCGCAAGCGAAGCGGAAAATGTGCCGTTTTTACCGACGTTAACTAATAATATAGTGCTTATGTTAAACCGTGGTTATATATTTACTAACGGTGATTAATAACGCCGTGCACCGTTGTCCGTTAAAGGGGCGGATGCAGACACCGGGCGCCTCATTCAGTGGGGGGAACGAGGAGGAGACGTTCACGTTCACCGGCAGCAGGAATGCTGCTCTGAGAGGCTTCACTTAAGAAAATGTGGTTTAAATGTTATAATTCTTATATCCAGGACTGCTGGAGACTCTCAGGATGATTGCGGTAAGAATATGTTCGGTGACTGCTAGCTAAGCTAAAATTAGCAAAGCAAGCCCAAGCTAAAAGTAGCTTAAAAGCTAATAGTCCAAGCTAAAAGTAGCATAGTAGCCTTGTAAAAGAACAAGAGAGAGGAACCAGTGTAACGTTAAGTTGCTTTGTTGAGTGTATGTTGTTGGTCTTTTACAGGAAGCAGTACGCCGTCTTCACAACTCGGAGACGAATTGTAGGCGCTACGAACCGGAGCAAGGGTACGATTTAAAGAATATGCTTTCATTCTGCTGTATAAGGAAATAGATGCGTTAACAGTAGATACCTATCTTAACTGTTCATTTTGTTTTCACAGACGAACCTCGCCTCATAACGAAGCTGTGACCTCTTACTTGCTCGGAGCTTTGTCCGCAAGTCCGGATTTCTATGACGCTGATAGTGACGCCATTGTGTGTAAGTAACTTTTACTGTTTTCTTCTTCCTTGTTTTAATTTTACTGTGACTTAAGTTTTCTTATTCATACCACTCATTTAATTGTTTTCCAGCTGCCTGCATGTATGTATATATATATATATATATATATATATATGTATGTATGTATATATATATATATATATATATATATATATATATGTATTTATATATATATGTATATATATATATGTATTTATATATAGTGATAGATCTGCTAACCAATCACTAGTGATTATTCTTGTTTAAAAGACCCAGTGTGACCAATAGTAACACATCTGTCAACGTGGGTTGGCTTTACATTTATAATGACCAGATCTGCCAACCAATCACGAGCGATTATACTTGTTTAAAACTAGTTGTTTCATCCAATCCTGAGTGAGGATATTCAAGCCATCTCTGGCCTGGCGCGGTTTCGCTGCTATTCATATGCTAATTAGAGCCTTCGCTGTGGTTCGTTTCCGACAATTTTCGGCACAGACGAATGCGGCGTTCGCAGCCTGTAAATTGTCGTTAACTCCCGAAAATTAGGGAGATTTTCGGGCGTTTACAGGGACGAAAATCCGACTTTTCATGCAGTGGAGTGTTTTTGATGATTTCATTGGCTGGGTTTTTTTTAGTCCCGCCCACTGAGCAGCAGGTTATCCAATCACGGTGACTTTGTCCCGGAAGTGGACATTTTCTAATTTCCGCATGCTCGTTAAGTATAAAATGTGACTTCTCTGTCGTTCTGTCTTTCTCTCGGAGGTGAGGAGGCCGCAGCTCGAGTCTGCGTTAGCTCGAGTCTGCGTTGTTTTCTGTGGTGATTTTGGCCTTCAATTGGCTGTTTGTTTGGTTTGATGCCATTTTTGTGGCTGGTGTTGGTGTTTTGTAGCTTGCATCAGTTGTTTGGTGTGTTTTCTCTGGTGGTTTGGCCTTCAATTGGCTGTTTGGTTTGTGACAGTCAGGAGCTTGAAGGTAGTATTGGAGTTTTTGACTGGTGTTGGTCATTTTTAGGTTGCATTAGTTGTTGGGTTTATTGACTGTGGTGGTTTTGGTGTTAAATTAGCAGTTTGGTTTATAATCTCTGGTGGTTTTGGTGTTAAATTAGCAGTTTGGTTTATAATCTCTGGTGGTTTTTGTGTTAAATTTGGCCGTTGGTTTGGTTTGATGCTGTGATCTACTGAACTGTCGGTAGCCATGTAGCTTAAAGGTGGTATTGGTTGTTGGTTTGTGCTTGGCCATGTGGGCCTTGTAGCTTCAGTGTTACTTAGGTTTGTTTGGTGCGACACAGGTTGTACCAGACTGTCTGTGTATTTAAATAATATATCGAATATATCTAAATAGTGCTGTTTTAGACCAGTTTTAGGATGATTTACTTGGATTTCTGCTCCTGTTTTATTTGTAGCCTCATAGCTTAGCCACCACATGTCAATGCTATGCTAAATTTCCAGCTAGAATATAGTAATTCTGTTTTAAACGTAATGTTAATAATCTTTGTGGACATGTTGTCCATAGACCACAGTGGTATAGTTGGTAATTAAATGCAGAGTAGTCAGGTGAGATGGTTGCAGCATTGCTTTGTTGAGGGTCCTACGTCACTGAGGTGTATTGCTCATGATTTTGCGTTGCTTCTTGAGTTGGCCATGGAGCTGGGTTGCGAATGGAGCACGGGTTGCCGATTGGAGTTGGGGTTGCGAATGGAGCCTGGGTTGCGAGTAGAGCTGGGTTGCGAATGGAGCACGGAATTGGCCATGAAGCAGGGGTTTGCCGATGGTGTTGCGTTGCTCATTAGTTGCGTTTCTCATGTAGCTGCGTTGCTTATGTTGCTACGAGGGCAGGTCATGCCTGGGTAGGGGGATTCCGAGGTGGCAGATGGGTCGTACTCCATGACTTTAACCCACGGAATGATAAAACCCTGTTGTGGCTTGTGATTCCGCGGCGTTGCAAGAGCCACTGGGTCTTGGCCACTTAAATGGGCTTCTGAGCCAAAGGGTTCACAAGGTTCAAAGGTGACTGAAGGTACCATGTGCTGGCGTTGGCACGGCTGTAGCTGGCATGCTTTGATAGCACGTAGTATGTCTGACACCCTCAGAATGGAATATGTGAATTGCTTGGGGAGATCACAGTATCGATCTGCCTGCTTGTCTCTCCCTCTCTCTCTATCATTGCCGCCATGCCAAAATGTATCGTTTGTGCACTAACCTTTTTCCCCAGGTGAACGCTGATTTAGCCGTCCGTTTAACACTCACTAACTCTTACGCGTTCTTACCACTCTGTCACCCCCTCACCCACCCCTCCCTCTGTTTCACTCACTCGCTCACATCGCCCGACCGTTCCGTCCGTCTCGGTGTTTGTTCAATAACTTGTTTTCCTACATATGTCCTTTGAATTGTGTGGTGTATTTGGTTGTTGATATATCTGCTGTGTATTTTGTCTAACCTTCCATCTTTATCTCAAATCAAGTTGCATCATCACATAAACATTCAGGTACATAACTCCAAACTTTGTAGAAGTAAAATATATTTATTATTATATATAATATATTTAATTTTAAATTTAATTGTAATTCATTTAAACGATGATAAACAAGACAACATATACATTATCAAAATAAGTGATATCACAGACAGGTGTATTAATTAAAAACTAAATTGATACTTTAGTTAAACTTTAAAGGAATTCTTAGAAATAATAAGAATATATGTGATATCACACACAAAAGTTAATTAAAATACACCCTTCACTCCAACATCTGACATGACATCACTGTCGGCCTTTGTGCCATTTCTGTATTAGGTGCGTTTGAGACGAGCTGATTGGCTCTTAGTTATCGCTCCGTTCATCACTCACTACCTCTCTGACCCACTAACTCACTCGCATCGCCACCGTCGCTGTCCGTATTTGCCCAACATGGCCGCCGTGCCATGTTGGTGTACTAACTTATTTTTCCCCCAGGTGGTGCTAAATGCTCTTATTTTAATTGTGGTTTTCTCCTAGGTGGTGTGATGTCAGGTAAGTCTACATTTAAAAACGATTGTTTTTTTTGTTGCATATCAGCATGGCGGCTTGTACTTTCCTTTTCTTCCTTCCAGCGATATGGTGATATCGCTGACTAATCAGTGGATTAATTAAAAATGATGTAGATTCATCTAAGGTATCTCAGATTAATTTCTTAATTGCATAGGTAAACAATAAATATAGATATATTATGCCTACAAAATATGTATCTTTATCTCAAATAAATTTTAGTTACATAGATAAGTATAGATATATTCTATAATCCTTATCTCAAATTAAGTCACTAATGACTTTAAATAGATACCTTTTTTCTTACAGGTGATGTCACTAACAAAAGTTATAGATCTTCATGGCCACCGTGCCTTTCCTGCAGTGCAGTACATCGTACTGTGAGTTTTCCCCATTAATTCACAACTACGGGTTTCGTACTGAGGTGTCGGAGTTTTGCTGCCTACTAGGGTTGAAGCAGATTGTTTAAACGCAGGCTAGCTACAGCTGCTATGCTAACGTTAGTGACAGCTTCGGAGGGCGTTCGGAGAAGGTATCGGAGGGCGTTCGGAGAAGGTATCGGAGGGCGGTCGGAGAAGGTATCGGAGGGCGGTCGGAGAAGGTATCGGTGGGCGTTCGGACAAGGTATCGGAGGGCGACCAAAACCTTCAGCATCCGATGACTAGTGAATTTGGAGGCTTGGAATGTTCCATCATAGGTAGAGGCTCTTTGGTGTCTACAGCGTTTTCACACGTCGGTCACAATGGGGTGGAGTCTGAACATGGGTTGGGTTTTCAGTCCGATGGTTTCTGTTGCCCTGTTTCCTCCATACGACTGTCCTTGAGTTTTCATGAGTGGACGCCCCTTGGTGACGTAGGGCTGTTGGCAGGCAAATGTGTGCGATCAGTGTAGGGATTTTCTCCACAGGTGGCGCCACATAAGGTAAGACCCCCCTTTTTTTGGTTTGGCTGGCTGCCGAGCCTCCAAATCTAGCTGTCCTCTCCGACATGGCTGCTGTGTCAATTCTTTTCCACACAATATAATATTATAATTATAATAAATGTAGCACATACACTGTATAATAAAGGAATTAATTTAAAGTTAATTAAATCCGAAATAGTTTAATTTAATCTAATAATGACCGTTTTAATACAATCGTTGGGTGCCTGAAGTGTTTATGGCATTTATTGGTCTGTCCTCTCCGACACAGCAGCCGCGTCATTCCAGGACTTGGCCGGAGCTATGTCTGTCTAGCATGTCTGTCCAGCATGGCGGTCGTGTCTCTGCTGGGCATGGCGGTCGTGTCTCTGCTGGGCATGGCGGCCGTGTCGCCGCCGGGCATGGCGGCCGTGTCATGTCTGTCCAGCATGGCGGCCGTGTCGCCGCCGGGCATGGCGGCCGTGTCATGTCTGTCCAGCATGGCCGCCGTGCCATGTTGATGCAATAACCTTTTTTCTGTCGATCTGCATGTCTCTCTCGCTCTCTCTCTCTTTCATGACGGGCGTTCCAGACTCGTCTGTCCATCCAAGTGTTGGTGGAACTACTTTCTTCTTTTCCCGGGTGGATCGACTGAAGGTAAGTATACTTTTTTTTTTATATATTAATAAATATTGTATATACATTTGGATTAGGTTCAATGAGTTATGTTGTTATAGAGAAGTTTAAAAACACCTGCATGTCTCTCTCGCTCTCTCTCTCTTTCATGACGGCGTTCCAGACTCGTCTGTCCATCCAAGTGTTGGTGGGACTACTTTCTTCTTTTCCTGGGTGGATCGACTGAAGGTAAGTCCTATTTTATTTAATTGTGTGGGGGTTTTGGGTTGGCCACAGAGCCTGCCCATTAAATATATAAAATATTATTTATTTAATAAATATTGTGGATAAATTCAGTTTACAAAAAAAAAAAAACACCTGCATGTCTCTCTCTCTCTTTCATGACGGGCGTTCCAGACTTGTCGTCTAAGTGTTGGTGGGACTACTTTCTTCTTTTCCCGGGTGGATCGACTGAAGGTAAGTATACTTTTTTTTTTATATATTAATAAATATTGTATATACATTTGGATTAGGTTCAATGAGTTATGTTGTTATAGAGAAGTTTTAAAAACACCTGCATGTCTCTCTCGCTCTCTCTCTCCTTCATGACGGGCGTTCCAGACTCGTCTGTCCATCCAAGTGTTGGTGGGACTACTTTCTTCTTTTCCTGGGTGGATCGACTGAAGGTAAGTCCTATTTTATTTATATAATAATTGTGTGGGGGTTTTGGGTTGGCCACAGAGCCTGCCCATTAAATATATAAAATATTATTTATTTAATAAATATTGTGGATAAATTCAGTTTACAAAAAAAAACAAACACCTGCATGTCTCTCTCTCTCTTTCATGACGGGCGTTCCAGACTTGTCGTCTAAGTGTTGGTGGAACTACTTTCTTCTTTTCCCGGGTGGATCTACAAAAGGTAAGTCCTTTTTATTTTTTTATTTAATAATTGTGTGGGTTTTTTGGGGTTGGCCACGAGCCTACCCTTTGAATCTATTAAATAGTATTTATTTAATAAATATTGTAGGTAAATTTAGTTTGCGAAATATGATTGAAACATTTAATACACAATAATCAGAATATAAGTCATATCACCGATGGGTGGATTTATTAAAATCCTGTTTAGATTTACAAAACTGTAGTATTTTTTTAATAATTGTTTTCTGTAGATCTGAATGTCTTTCTTTCATGACAGTCGTTCCAGACTGGTTTGTCCATCGCAGTGTTGGTGAAACTGCTTTTTTTCTTTTCCCGGGTGGATAAGGTGAGACCTTTTTTTAATATCTATATTTTAATAGTCAGGTTTTTTCAGATTATTTTATTGGCAGCATTGGTGACCTAATACTCGACTGACCAACGGTGCACCGATGACTGACTGACTTTCTCAGCAGCCACAGAGCTGCTTCCAGACAGACAGGCGGGTGTGGCTGGCCACCACGCCCGTCTGTCTTTGTGTGCTTGTGTATGAATGTGGATGTGTGGTTTTATTTTTATTTGGGTTGGCAGCTGCCTATTTATAACCGTGCCATTTCCTGGTCTGCAATTCACAAATACTGGTTTCATACAAAGGTGTCAAACAAAAACTCTATGGGTCCTTTTTACAAACATCTGACATGACAGTGCAATGGCAGACGTGCCGGTTTGGGTCAACAAAACGTGATTTAAACGGAAATTCACAAATCCTGGTTTCATAGGAAGGTGTGAAGCAGCCACAGAGCTGCTTACAGGGCTGGCATGCAAACATTCAATGGGTCCTTCACTCAAGCATCTCACATGACAGTGCAATGGCCAAGGTACCTTTTTTATTATTTTTTTATTTATTTTATTTTTTTTGGTTGGCAGCTGCAGCTGCCAATTTATTACAGCGCCATTTCCTGGTCTGCAATTCACAAAAACTGGTTTCATACCAATGTGGCCACCACGCCCACTGATCATTCACTTGGTTTATTGATCTCTTTCTCACTCGCATATGTATCTCCTGGATGCCCTAAACAATCGGAGAACATGACTTCACCCCGTCCTCAGCAGAACAATCCCTGAACCTTATCAGAATATCAGTCTGATGGTTTTCATGGAGAGAAGTGGCTTCCTTGCTGCCCTTCTTGACACCAGGTCATCCTCCACAAGCCTTCACTTTGCTGTGCATGCAGCTGAATCACCTTTCAGGTCCTGCTGCTTGCTGGACTTTCTTGGGCGCTCTGACGTCTTCACAACCACTGAACCTCGAAGTTCTTGATGATCCGATAAACGGTGCACTCACCAGCAGCGCTATCCTGGCCTGTGATGCCCTTTCTGTGCAACCCAATGACTGCAGGTTACCATGGTTACCAGAGGAAGAACAATGATTTAAAGTGCCACACATCAGTCCGTTGTTCGAACTCAATCAGCACGACAGCCTTGTCCTCATCAACACTATCACCACGGTATCCCTGAGAGAATCGCTGACCTGAGGTCAGCTGGGCCTTCTGTGGCATTTTCAGAGCAAAAGGGGGCTTTGCAATGAATTTCAATTCATCTGATCACTCTTCATAACATCCTGGAGTACAGTACACGGTTTGAACAGGATAACCCCTCGAGATGCATCTTCTCACAGGACAAAAACAATACAACACATTCACTCACTAAAGCTTAAGCCATTGAAGACGACCTCAATATATGATTCATGCACAAGAGACAAAATAAATACATGAGTAACAAAGTATATCAACTATTTGGCTAATACAAAGGGTCAAACATTCACAGCAACTAATTGCTTTCAAGTGAATGTTTTTTTAAACCTCGACTTCTCCAGCATTTCAAACACTGCAGCGACTGATACCCCAACAGGTCTTCGACTTCTGAATCATCAGCTTAGATCTGTATTGGTGCAATAACTTTTCTTTGTTTCAGCTAGATATCAAAGGTATGTCTTTTTTTTTTTTTTTTTGGTCATGTAAACCTATCTATTGTCCACATGGAGATTCAGTAAATAAGGCACGAGACACTTTGAAGCCTAACTGGATGAAGGGGGTAGTTTGATTCTGTTTCCGTTATAATGAACTAAATAGTTTTTTTGTACTTCACATCTTCACGTTCCTGGCCCGCTGATGCCGAGGTGAAAGAGATCCACACGGTCCAGAAAGTGAGCATCCTGAAGCACACCAATGTGGACCAGGACCAGGACTGCTGTTCAGATGGCGTCGTCGGGTACGATACCACTTTTCATTTTTAAACTCTGCATGATTACCATAGACTAGTACTAATTTGTGTTTGTTTCTGTGTTCCGTTTCAGTGAGAGGCGTCCTCCAGGTTCCCGCATAGCCGGAAAGAAGAGCTTTTTCTTTTCTTTTTAATTTAATGTGTAAAAAAAAATAATTTTATGTATTTTATTATGGTTCAATAACTTATATTAAATTATATTAAATATTATACTTGTAAATATATCGTGTTCCCAGTCAACACATATTTCCTTGTATGTCATTGAACCATAATAAAATAAATACCATTTATGTGAATGTATTTATGATTAAGAGATTATTTTACATCTTTGTATCCACTGTACCATACTCTCAATTTAAAATTGAGGGGAAAAAAATGTATGTTGGAATTATTGTGTGGATACAATAAACTCACAGGGAAACAAATCATTATCGTTCTGTTGTTTACTTTAATTGTATAATTTCCTGATATTTTTTAGACCCTTCAGTGACTTTTACCACCGGTGTAAGAGGAAGAAAGTAAAAAGTGTGGGAGCATAACTGTTGAGGTTTGCAGCCTCACCAGCGCTGAACTCGGGGGAATAAGTTGACTGAAGAAGAAACCCTCCAGGTAACACTGGAGGGGCGTGATTGGGAGGAACGGCCTCCCCGATCAGAACCCGAGTGGGGTTCTGTTATTGGACTTCTGTGCTGGACACGGTTTGTCCATAACGAACACCATGTTCAAACATAAGGGTGTCCATCAGTGCACATGGCACCAGGACACCCTAGGCCGGAGGTCAATGATCGACTTCGTGGTTGTGTCATCTGACCTCCGGCCGTATGTTTTGGACACTCGGGTGAAGAGAGGGGCTGAGCTGTCAACTGATCACCACCTGGTGGTGAGTTGGATCCGCTGGCAGGGGAGGAAGCTGGACAGACTTGGCAGACCTAAACGCGTTGTGAGGGTCTGCTGGGAACGTCTGGTGGAACCCTCTGTCAGGGAGGTCTTCAACTCCCACCTCCGGGAGAGCTTTGACCAGATCCCGAGGGAGGCTGGGGACATTGAGTCCGAATGGACCTTGTTCTCTGCTTCCATTGTTGACGCGGCTGTTCGAAGCTGTGGCCGTAAGGTCTCCGGTGCCTGTCGTGGCGGCAATCCCCGAACCCGGTGGTGGACACCGGAAGTAAGGGATGCTGTCAAGCTGAAGAAGGAGTCCTACCGAGCCTGGTTGGCTCGGGGGACTCCCGAGGCAGCTGACGGGTACCGGCAGGCCAAGCGTGCTGCAGCACGGACGGTCGCTGAAGCAAAGGTTCGGGTCTGGGAAGAGTTCGGGGAGGCCATGGAGGAGGACTATCGGTCAGCCTCGAGGAAATTCTGGCAAACCATCCGGCGCCTTAGGAAGGGGAAGCAGCCCTCCACCAACACTGTTTACGGTGGAGGTGGGGAGCTGCTGACTTCGACTGGGGATATCGTCGGGCGGTGGAAGGAATACTTCGAGGATCTCCTCAACCCCACTGTCACGTCTCCCATTGGGGAAGCAGAGGCTGGAGACTCAGAGGCTCATCCACCCATTACCCGGGCTGAAGTCACCGAGGTAGTTAAGAAGCTCCCCAGTGGCAAGGCACCGGGGGTGGATGAGATCCGCCCTGAGTACCTCAAGTCTCTGGATGTTGTGGGGCTGTCTTGGTTGACACGTCTCTGCAACATCGCGTGGCGGTCGGGGACAGTACCTCTGGACTGGCAGACCGGGGTGGTGGTCCCTCTATTCAAAAAGGGGGACCGGAGGGTGTGTTCCAACTATCGGGGGATCACACTTCTCAGCCTCCCCGGGAAAGTCTATTCCAGGGTGCTGGAGAGGAGAATTCGGCCGATAGTCGAACCTCGGATTCAGGAGGAACAATGCGGTTTTCGTCCTGGCCGTGGAACACTGGACCAGCTCTATACCCTCCGCAGGGTGCTCGAGGGTTCATGGGAGTTTGCCCAACCAGTCCACATGTGTTTTGTGGACTTGGAGAAGGCATTCGACCGTGTCCCTCGTGATATTCTGTGGGAGGTACTTCGGGAGTACGGGGTCGGGGGCCCTCTGCTAAGGGCTGTTCGGTCCCTGTATGACCGGGGCAGGAGCTTGGTTCGCATTGCCGGCAGTAAGTCAGACCTGTTCCAGGTGCATGTTGGACTCCGGCAGGGCTGCCCTTTGTCACCGGTCCTGTTCATTATTTTTATGGACAGGATTTCTAGGCGCAGCCTTGGGCCGGAGGGGATCTGGTTCGGGAGCCACTGGATTTCATCCCTGCTTTTTGCGGACGATGTGGTCTTGTTGGCTCCTTCGAGCCAGGACCTCCAGCATGTCCTGGGGCGGTTTGCAGCCGAGTGTGAAGCAGCCGGGATGAGGATTAGCACCTCCAAATCTGAGGCCATGGTTCTCGACCGGAAAAAGGTGGCTTGCTCCCTCCAGGTCGGGGGGGAGTTCCTGCCTCAAGTGGAGGAGTTTAAGTATCTTGGGGTCTTGTTCACGAGTGAGGGAAGGATGGAGCGTGAGATTGACAGGCGGATCGGTGCAGCGGCTGCAGTAATGCGGTCGCTGTATCGGTCCGTCGTGGTAAAGAGAGAGCTGAGCCGAAAGGCGAAGCTCTCGGTTTACCGGTCAATCTACGTTCCTACCCTCACCTATGGTCATGAACTTTGGGTCATGACCGAAAGAATAAGATCCCGGATACAAGCGGCCGAAATGAGCTTCCTCCGCAGGGTGGCGGGGCGCTCACTTAGAGATAGGGTGAGGAGCTCCGTCACACGGGGGGAGCTCGGAGTAGAGCCGCTGCTCCTCCACATCGAGAGGAGCCAGTTGAGGTGGCTCGGGCATCTGCATCGGATGCCCCCTGGACGCCTCCCTCGGGAGGTGTTCCAGGCATGCCCCACCGGGAGGAGACCCCGAGGAAGACCCAGGACACGCTGGAGTGACTATGTCACCCGGCTGGCCTGGGAACGCCTTGGGGTCCTCCCGGAGGAGCTGGGGGAAGTGTCTGGGGAGAGGGAAGTCTGGGCGTCCCTGCTCAGGCAGCTGCCCCCGCGACCCGGTCCCGGATAAGCGGAAGATAATGGATGGATGGATGGATGGAAGAAGAAACCATGTTTAGCCTCTCTGGCGTATTTCTTTGAGACAAAGCAGTCTTCACAATGCAGGAATGAACTGTGAAGTCAATGCTGCATTAGCCCTTGGACCTGTAAACTTGCGACACACTGTGGTGAAAATAAAGTAGTGCACCTCAGTAAGTAAAACGGCAGTCAAATCACAACGATGCTGCATGAGCCCTTGACCTGTAAACTTGCGACACACTGTGGTGAAAATAAAGTAGTGCACTTGAGTAAAACGGCAGTGAAATCACAATGACAGATTACACGCAATAAAGAGTGTCTCTTAAAAATAACCAATTTAACAATGGTAATTTGATTTAAATAATATTTGTAAATATGTAACGAAGTGTAATGATAATAATCATGGTTTGTATTTTTAATTTCCATGAAACGGGTGGTCGGGCCTTAAATGTAATCACGGTGTTACGTGAGAGACATTAGACGTGTTTACTTTCGTGTGAACCGTCAGAGGATTAGTCGTTTCTTTTTTCCCCCCTCCCGTCTTCGATGTTCTTGTTTTATTTTGTAGACCGAACCGGAAACGGTCATTGTATTTTGCGCAACTTGACAGTCTGAGTAACTGCATTCCGATTCGTTGATTTACTAGACAGTATGCAGTATGTACACAGTAAATATGTATTATGTTACTATTGGAACACGGCCTGGCCAACATGGACATTTTCAAAACACCCAGTAATTTTCAGGGGTGACTTCGTGACTTTGCCACAACAATCGTGTGTGAGGTGTCCCTCCTTCTTGGATGCTTTTTCGGGTTAGTAATTCATAAAATGAAGTATTTTATATACTTTGAATTGTTTTAAAAATAATTAATGATTGTTTTAGCTTGGCGTGCAGTCACCGGTCAGCTAGCGTCATATTAGCCAGTCAGCTAGCGTCATATTAGCCATGACGCTAGCTGAACAGCGTAGCCCCGGGCCTTATGGACATAAACGTTCTCTGTTCCGCCGCGCAGTCTGCCTGTTTGTGAAGTTGTTGCAGACACACGTCTGTTTCTGGAGTTCAGTTAGCCTCTTGGCGTTAGCTTAGTGTTATGCCGTTATGTCAGTGTAGCGCCTAGTTGCTCCGCTGGACTCGTTTAGCGCCACGTCCCGCTGTCACCGGGCTACGGGGCTCATCCCAGCGAATAATGAGTTATTTTGTAAGGTGACGTAGTGGCTTTCCAGCCGCCAGTAATTGTAATGCTGATTTGGTGTACGCATTAGCAGCTAAATGTATCACGTATGACGAGTAATTCACCGGCCTTTTTTTTCTTTACAAAATGTCGCCTGATGAGTACTGTAATTGTAATATGAGTTAAAAAGCTGTGTAGGTAAAGCCTAACCCTCTGAGACCCATTGTGGCGTATACGCTACAAATAATCATGTTTTCTTTAGCGCGTCATAACTCCGTAATGGTTTACGATGCGGGTTATTTCCTCTTAAACTAGAGAAACGGGACTAAACAACGGTACCCTGCTTGTCCATGTGAGCGATTTATTAACAAAACGAATGCGTAAAGTTGTAAAGATGTGACTAGATGTCTCCTCGTTTCCGCGGCGCATTTCTCCGTTTTGTTTATGTTTATCGATCATTGTTTTTATCCGCCATCTTGCTAGTGACGTATAGAGTTACGTTTATGTCTCAGACACTCCTATTGGCTCCCGTAGCGGCTTTTACAGCCAATCGGAAAGCCTGATTTACGCTTGGCCGTGAGTCGTTGTGTTTGCCCAAACGGGAGACACAGAGGAAAAAGAACGGTCAAAAAGTTACTGTAGTGATAGAGAAAGTTAAATACATAAATGGCACAGAAGAAGTACATTATATACACACATATTTAGGGCAGGGAGAGGAAAGGACGATTGCTGGCAAAAAAAACGCCCATGGACACTACTCAAAAGAATATCCATATTTCATAGACAAAAGCAGCTAGAAGCTTCAAATAACTTCTAGAACAATCCAAACAAGTGTGTTAAACTTTCTATGTTGAGCTTTTCTTTCGTTATAATGGTTTACAGTGCTTTTTTAAATAAAATGTGTAAAGATTTAAGGTGCGTTTTTATTTATTTTTAATTTATGGGGCAAAATCCCCTATTATAGTGTATATAAGTATTTATTGAGTGATACACACAGTTAGCTGAGGTTGTGCTGATTCTGGGGATGTGTATAACTTGATGATACTCTAAAAAATGACAATTTTATAGGCAATACACAAAAGTATGACAAGACGGAAAGTTCTCTATGTGGGTCTCAGAGGGCTAAATGTGATGCTCTTAGTGAGCTCCCTCATGTCCACATCCAAATAATCCACAGAGACCAGTAGGTGAACTTGAAATCTTTATTCTAAAAATACAGGGAAAAATGGAAAATTGTGTCTATACATGTAATGATAGAGAGAGATGTGAAAAAAGCATTTGGCTCAACTTCCCGCTTGTCCTACAAATGACATTCCACCTGCAAAAGACTTGTGAGAGAGTGACACATTAAAGCTGCAATCTCCATAAAAGAAAAATACATGTGTCCACTATAAAGTAGATCAAATAAAGCGTAAAGATGACAAAGCTGATTTTGATTTCAGGTGATATATCCAGTGCAAGTTGTGTGCATTTCACCAAAGTGAGGAGAAGTCTATGTTCCTGATGATCCAGAAAACTATGATGATGACAGAAGATGGACTGCAAGTTTTCCCTGAGGAGGAAGGAGATCGTGGATCAACAGCCTATGGTCTTGGAGATCCAGTAGAGATAAGTGATATTTTCATTAAAGGTGTGTCCCAAAGCAGTATATTGTAAGTTTGTTGGTAATTAGTGATGGCAATCTGACACCTGATATGCTCACATGTGCTTGGAAACTGATGAAGCAAATGTCATGGTCATGTGACTAGTGATGTTTGAAGCATGTGAGGTTATATGAATGATTTATAGCAGAAAATGTCGGACTAAGTGTGTGTAGTGGCCGTTTGTCCAGAAATCAATTTAACTTATAACTGATCAAATCAAAGAGGGCCACTTCGTGCACCATGGGGGTGAATCGTACGCAGGCAAGAAGTCACTGTCCATTCAAAGTTCTTGGTTTCCTTTAGATGATTTATTTATCCCAAAAAACAAGCAAGCAAAACAATAAAACAAACAAATCCTGTTTTGTGTTTGCCTCTCTTGCGCTGGTAAAAAACCATGTGCCCACCCAGGTGCATTCTGGTCCTCCACCTGCGTTCATACCTATATAATTTCCGGTGCCCAGTGCTACCCAATTTACAAAGAAAACAAAAAACTAAATTAGCGAAACAAACCAATAATATTTACCTTAAATTACTAATAATAGAAAATAATGTCACAAATTGAATCAAAATAAAACTATACTAATCAAACATTATCAATAACAAACAAACAACCAAATAGCTCCAACACTCCGGCCCCTAATTGTGCCTGTATCACAATTACCAATACATTACCAAGAGAGGAGCTATTCTCACAATAAAAAACTATGGACATAGCAACCTTCTATATGTCATGCATTTATCTTAATCGAATCTTCGTATTCTTGATGAACCTGCAATGAACAAAAAATAAGAAGATAGAGAGATTAATAGAGAGAGAGAGAGAGAGAGAGAGAGAGAGAGAGAAAGAGATGATGATCAGTCCATGATGCTAGACTGCTGCTTCCAGCAACAGACAGAGCTTCGTCACAGGCCTGTCCAGAATGCTGGTCCTTGTTTTAAGGCGCACTGAGCGAACCAGGCCCTTAGCATCTGGTCTGGCATCCAAAACTTTCCCCATTGTCCAAGATCCTCTTGGAGCCGTGGCATCCACAACAAGAACAATGTCTCCAGGAGTGAGGCTTCTTCTTGGCCTTGTCCATTTTTGTCTCTCCTGCAGCATAGGTAAGTACTCAGAAGTCCACCTTTTCCAAAAGAGTTGAGCCATGTACTGTATTTGCTTCCACCTTTTCCTGGCGTATAGATCACTCTGGTCAAAAAGTCCTGATGACATGATTGGTTTCCCCTTCAACAGTAGAATGTGATTTGGTGTGAGCGCTTCAAGGTCATTCGGGTCATCTGAGACCTTTGTAATGGGTCTGTCATTTAGAATTGCCTCAACCTCACAGAAAATGGTTTGGAGACCTTCATCATCCAGAATTTGCTGCTTCAGAACGGAGGTGAGAACACTCTTCACTGAACGGATCAAGCGCTCCCAAACACCACCCTGATGGGAAGCTGCTGGTGTGTTAAAGCTCCAGTTTAGGCCGTCCTTGACCAAAGTACTTTGAATTTTGCCATGATTTAAAGCAGCCAAACTTTCTTTCAGCTCCCGATTGGCTCCAACAAAATTTGTGCCGTTATCAGACCTGATAGATGAGACTGGTCCTCGTCTACAGATAAACCTCCGAACTGCATTTATACAGGAGTCTGCATCCAATGTATATGCGACTTCCAAGTGTACAGCCCGACTGGTCAAACAGGTGAAAAGTACTCCGTACCTTTTAATATGACTTCTGCCTCTTTTAACATCGATAGGACCAAAATAGTCAACACCAACATCTGTGAAAGGTGCTTTGTCAGGCAACACTCTCTCCTCAGGCAAGTCTGCCATCTTCTGTTCACCAAGCTTTCCTCTGTTACGTCTACAAACAACACAGTCAGATATTACCTTCCTGGCCGCAGAGTTTGCACTAATTATCCAGTACTTTTGCCGTAAACTGGACAGCATGTGATTTCTTCCTGCATGCCCCATTGATGATGGATATGGCGCAGAATTAGTGTGGATATGTGCAGGTCTTTAGACAAGATGACTGGATGTTTGGATTCTGCTGGCATTGCTGCTTTACTCAGTCGACCGCCCACCCGGAGGATTTTACCATCCATTACCGGGTCCAGTTTGTACAGTAGACTGTCTTTGGGAATGTTTTTGCAGCCACCCTTAAGTGAGGCAATTTCGCTTCTGAACTTGTGTCGTTGCACATATTGAATAATTGACTGCTCCGCCTTAGCAAGATCTTCAGGAGTAAGACTTTGTCCTTTGAGTGTGTCCTTGAAGCTGTGAATTTTCCTTTCCACTTCCTGTTCTTGCATCTGGAGATTGTCCTTTCTGAGGCCTGCAGAAGCACAAAACTCCTTTCTCTTCTGTCCCAATAACATCAGAGTTTCCTTGACCTTCAGAAACCAAGCTGCAGATGTTTTTAGCTTCATCCAAGATGAAAAATAACAGATGAGGTTGTCAGTGGCATTTTCCACATCCTTGACAACAGTGTTCACTATCAAGTCCCTCTTGACCTCTGGGTCATCCGCAGGAATCACACCAAGATCCACATCCATTTTAGGCCATTCCTCCTGTGACCTATAGAGAAACTGAGGTCCACTTATCCATCTCCTGTCATTCAGGAAATCCTCAGCTCTCCTTCCTCTTGATGCTTCATCTGCTGGTTCCCTGATGACAGAGGTTCTGTTTGCCACAAAGGTGTGAAATCTCCTGTTTTCATTGCAGATATATTTAAGGACTGTTGTGCTGTCGGTCCAGAAAACGGACTTCTCCAGCTTAAGTTGCAGCTCTTTCAGTAGCATTTTATCCACTCGAACAGCAAGAACTGCAGCTGTGAGTTCCAATCGAGGAATTGTAGTCTGCTTCAGAGGAGCGACTCTGGTTTTTCCCAAGAGAAATGCAACATGTACTTTGTGATCCTTCTCCAGTCTTAGATAAGACACAGTTCCGTATCCAACTTGACTGGCATCCGAAAAGTGGTGAAGCTGTGCTGTAACAGGATCTCCAAAGTCTCTGGGTTTAATACAGCGGTCCACTTTGAATTCAGCCACCTTTTGGAGGCCCTCCAGCCATTCAGACCACTGCTCAGCAAAGGAATTGGGAATTGCTTCATCCCATCCCAAATTTCTCCTACAAAGCTCCTGCAACAACAGCTTTGCAGGCAGACTAAAAGGGGCTAGAAATCCTAAAGGGTCATAAAGTGAGCTGACCACTGACAAAATCCCTCTTCTGGTCTGTGGTCGTTCTTGTGCTGAGATCCTGAACTTAAAATTGTCAGTTTCGATGCACCACTGTAGTCCTAGTGCTCGTTCCATAGGAAGTTGGTCTGTGTCAAAATCCAATTCCATCATGTCCTTTGCTCTGCTGTCCTCAGCAATTGATAGTAGCACTGTACGGCTGTTGCTGGTCCACTTGGAAAGATTGAATCCTCCTTTATGACAGAGAGCAGTCAAATCCTTGACCATGTGCACTGCTTCCTCTACTGTAGCCATCGATTTCAGACAGTCATCCACATAAAAGTTACGTTTGACTGTACTGACCACTTCAATAGGGAACTGTTTGGCATTATCATCTGCAGTTCTCCTCAGAGCATAATTCGCACAACTTGGTGATGATACAGCTCCAAACAGATGTACTTTCATGCGATACTCCAGGGGAGACTGTGCAGTGTCACCATTAGGCCACCAGAGGAAGCGTAGAAAGTTGATATGCTTGTCTGAGACATGAACTTGATGAAACATGGCTTGAATGTCTGCCATTACAGCAACAGGCTCTTGCCTAAATCTAACAAGGACTCCTATAAGTGAGTTGGTAAGATCAGGACCCTGCAAGAGCTGGCAGTTTAGTGATGTCCCTTTGTACGTTGCTCCACAGTCAAAAACAACTCTCAGCTTGCCTTTTCTGGGATGATAAACTCCATGATGAGGGATATACCACACCTTTCCATCGTTTTGCCTTAGTTTGTGCAGGTATCAGCTCAGCATATCCTCGAGTTATCATGTCCTTAAGAAATGTGATGTATTCCTTCTTAAATGGACCATTCTTGTCAAATTTTCTTTTCAGGCTCAGGAGGCGCTGTTCTGCCACACAGCGATTATTTGGTAAGATGGTATTCTCCTGTCTGAGAGGTAAGTCGATACAGTAATGGTTTCCAGTTAATGTTGTAGTACTGGTCATGATGTTCATGAACTTGACATCTTCTCTAGACATTTCAATCTGTTCCTCTGATGATCTCTCATTAAAGTCCTGATTATACTGTTTAACCAGCATTTCTTGAAGGTGTTCAACAGAGATTCGGTTTGTTGTTACAGCAGGGCAACCACGCCTACTCGCGCTGCTTCCGCCACGAAGTGGACCATTAACAACCCAACCGACCCTGGTTCTGACTGCATAGGGACCATCATCCTGGCTGTTTATCAACTCCCAAGGTTCCATAACTTTAGGGGCATCAGTTCCAATAAGCAAATCAATGCCTGCATCAGTGTCGTAGAGCTTGACTTGCTTCAAATACGACCACCGATCAACATCCGCTTGTCGTGGAACATTGAGTGTAGAGACTGGCATGGTCCTCTGAGTTAAAACGTCCGGTAACTCAATGAAATCAGTCATGTCCATACCAGACACTTCAAGACCTGATAGAACATGAGCATTTACAACCTTTTTTTGACCCATTGTTCTTAACAGAATACTTGTCCTTTTACCTTTCAGGTTCAACTTCCTTGCCAAGTCTTCTGTACAGAACGTGCCGGAACTCCCTGGATCCAAGAAGGCATATGTCTGTACAGTTTTGTTACTCCTTTGGCTCTTGACTTTAACTGCTACAATAGAAAAGATGGAGTCATCTTCACAACCGGCCCCAATATGGCCACAGGTCTGAGACATTGTAGTAGTAGTAGTAGTAGAATCACTTGGTGGGCTCAAAGATGGCTGGGCTTGTGATGAGGATGTTCCTTTATCCTGCCACTCAATATGAAGAACTCCGGGGTGCTTTTGGTGACACACGTTGCATTCCAAACGACTCCTGCAGTCTTTGCTTGTGTGGCCTACTTTCAGGCAACCAAAACAGATTCCTTTTTCTTTGATGAAATTAATCTTGTCCCGGTGTACTTTAACTTTAAACTGTGAGCATTTATCAAGTGAATGACTACTATGTGAACAAAACAGACAGTTGTGAGTAGTGAAGGACTTGGTCTTGTTTCCTATATCCTGAGTAATGACTCCCTCTTTCACTGCAGTGACATTGGTGGCAAAACTGCTTCCTTTTTTCCTCTGCTTTAGGTGACTAGCATTGGAGGCCTTAAAGTTGGTGGATGGTAAGTCCTGAATGTTGCCATAAAGTGGGTCTGATAGTATTCTGACCTGCTTTTCAATGAAGGTGACAAGATCAGAAAACAGCACTCTTCTTCCACTTCGCTCTTGCAGATCACAAGCAACATTTCTCCATTTTTCTCTTAATTTATAAGGAAGCTTCAGGATGATGCTCCTCATATTTGATGGTAAGTCCAGCTCCTTCATATGCATCATTTGCTCTGTTAGATTTGAGCATCCTCTGAGAAACAAGGAGAATGATTGTAATGTTTCAATGTCTTCACTTTTAACAGGTGTCCAGTTCAGAATCTTTTCCATATAAGCAGATGCAATTTTATGCTCATTTCCAAAATGTTCTGCCAGAAGACCTTTGGCCCTGTGGTATCCCTGCTCAGAAGGTAAATGTTGACAACTTTGCACTAAGTCTCTTGGTTGCCCCCTGGTGCATTGTTCAAGAAAGTGCAAACAGTCGCTCCAATTGTTCGTCTTCTCCTCCACTCCATTTTCAAAAGCTCTGATGAAAGACCTGAAATGAAGAGGATCTCCATCGAACACAGGGATATTTCTTGGTGGAAGGACAGAGGACAGATTTTGCTGAACCAGTAGAGCAGTGATATCATTTTGTCTGTGCATAATATTTACAATGTCATTCTGATAGTTGTCAGTCATGGCTTGAGCTTGAGGAGACACAGGTAATGTATGATTTCCAACAGTTTGCATCACTTGAACTGGAGCGTCAACCCTCAATAAACTCCTTTCCTCCATTTTGGTTGCTGGTCTTTGTTTAGGCTTAACAACTTGTGGTTGAGATGTATAACCAGGCACAGCTAGAGTGTTAACCATTTCATCCACTTCATCTGGAACAAAGCTGCCGGCATTGGGATTTAATTTACCTGCTTCTTGTAAATTGTTCTTTTCAAAATAAGAGTTCATGCCATCTGACAATTGTGAGCCACACTGTGAGTTGTTTTCCAGGACTTTAAGCTTTGCACTTGTTGCTGCCAATTCCGTTTCAAGCTCCAATTGTTCCTTTTCTCTCTTTAGCTTTTCCTCTTCAGCTTCTATTTGATGTTTCCGTTTTAATGCTGAAACACGCTCCATCAGAGCCGCCTGGTCGGCCTTAGCTTTAATGCGTGCAGATGATGTTGAGGAAATCCGTGAAAGCCGAGAGTGTGACTTGACAGAAGGTCCTTTTATGCTTGACACATTAGAAGCACTGTCATCAGCGTTAATGTTGTCTATGACACTTTGATCATCAGGGGGGTCCGTATTTGGCTGCACATAAGGATGACCCATTTCAGACAGCCAGCGTTTTACCTTTTCAGTGAAATCACCATACATCGTCATTTTTGCCTTGAAATATTCATTTTGCCTCGTCACTTCATCTTGTGGCAAAGGTAAGTTAATGAAAGACTCGTGCATCTCACTTGCGTCTTGGTAATATTTCATAAACTTGGCAAGCTCAGAATTCACTGGTACAATGTTTTCATCTGATGTCATTAACGTCCGGATGTTTTCCAAACACCGTTTGGCTTGTTTGATTTTTTTACTCCTTTTTTCCTGACACATTTCCACGTAGAAACCGAAGCCTTTAGCGGTAAACTTCATGCGTCTTTTTACTGACGACGTTTCAACATCACTCGCCGTAACAGGTTTTAGCGTTTCTTCCATTCTTCAGTCGTGGATAGTGCAGGTAAAAGGCAGGTAAAAGGCAGGTAAAACAACAGCCGTGGCTTCAGGCTCACAGATCCACTTCATTACACATGGCACTCGTGCGTAAAGTATTGCGCAATGATTACGCGCAGCATTTCAACATTGTCCATCTTCAAACTTCATGTAACTTGTACGTCTGGCTGTGAAACACTGATCTTCAAACTCCACTCGTTTGGCCGTTTTCCAATTACAGCTTGCAGTAGTATCACATACCAGTATGTTATGAAGACACGTAGTTGTTAATCCGTGCCACGAGGAGCTTTCCCGCTGATGCAGAACAAAGAGAGCGATGAATGAAACGCACCGCTCCGCTCCTCCATCCAAAGTCCACAATAGTCCACAAAAGTCCAGTCCAATACTGAGGGCTCCTTCCTTTTAGTCCAAGGGCAGGTTTTTGACTTTATGTATTGGCCGTTTGTCCAGAAATCAATTTAACTTATAACTGATCAAATCAAAGAGGGCCACTTCGTGCACCATGGGGGTGAATCGTACGCAGGCAAGAAGTCACTGTCCATTCAAAGTTCTTGGTTTCCTTTAGATGATTTATTTATCCCAAAAAACAAGCAAGCAAAACAATAAAACAAACAAATCCTGTTTTGTGTTTGCCTCTCTTGCACTGGTAAAAAACCATGTGCCCACCCAGGTGCATTCTGGTCCTCCACCTGCGTTCATACCTATATAATTTCCGGTGCCCAGTGCTACCCAATTTACAAAGAAAACAAAAAACTAAATTAGCGAAACAAACCAATAATATTTACCTTAAATTACTAATAATAGAAAATAATGTCACAAATTGAATCAAAATAAAACTATACTAATCAAACATTATCAATAACAAACAAACAACCAAATAGCTCCAACAGTGTGTGTGTAGTGGGTCCAATTAGGGCTGTAGCGATACACTAATCTCACGATATGATACGATATTCAGCTCACGACATGATATATATCACAATATTCAGTCAACGATATGATTCGATACGATTTGATATAATTCGATACACTTACATCATTTTCTGAAAGATTTAAAAGGTACAGTGTGATTTTGGTGACATCTTGTGAGTGTTCCATTTACTTGGATTGAATTAATTGAACTGAAAACAAAAAACATCAATTACACAATATGTGTCTGACTGGACAGAGAGTCTACAGCTTGCAAATGCTGGACAAAATGAATCAAAGATGTGTTAAGAAAATTAGTTCCATTTATTGAAACAGTGCAAACTGTATCTTACAAGCCTTGCAAACCGCGATGCTTTTGTCTAAGTCGTCACTTTCCTTCTTCCTTTTAAACCCAAAGTGCTCCCACACTCTGCTTTTAAGCACGAAGGTGCTGGATTTATATTTGCCGCCATTTTCTTGAATCTCCTCGCTCTGACTCCGCAAACAGGTAGAGGTAGACGTCGGTGTCTGTGCAAAGAGAGTATCTAGACGGGTAACTTGCTCTACAGCGACACTAGCGGCTGGCGGACCAAATTGCTCTTCCTGCAGAGCGGGTTAGGGTTAGGGTTAGAGGGTTAGGGGTTAGGGGTTAGGTTAGGGGTAATAGGGATGAGTGCCACTTTGGAAATAGGGGGCAAATGCCTTTAACTTTATCCAATTGAGCTGAAACTTCGTGTGGGGGCTCAGGGGGATATGCCCCTTGAATGCCTCACATAAAATCATCAACTTTGGACACTTTGTTTTTTCCCATAGACATGAATGGGGAATCAAGATCGTCAAGAAGTGTATTTCCCAGCGTGACATCGGGATGACATTGCGGCTACCCCCCCATTTCCATGCACCCTGAGCACGCCAGTGTTGGTCCCAAGTCGCTACGACCTTCCTGTCCAAAGTTATAAGCGTTTTAAGTTTCCCCATTCAAGTCAATGGGAGTGATTGAAAATGTCTAAGTGTTTTGTCGTTGTATGGGAAGGGGACATCCCAGAGACCACTTGGGAGCATGAATCAGGCCATTTCATTTCCTTTGAAAACGCGGACCGGAAGTGGCCGTGTCTCGGCCGGGGAGGGTCCGAAAGCCTCATGTTTGGTGTCCACGTGTAGGTCTATTCGAGACGAGTCCATAGATGCCTGAACCATCCCCGTGGCATGTACCGTTGGCGAGATATCGCGAGATGTCGCTCCCCCATAGAGTCCCATGTTAAATGGATGTCGGCCTTGAAAAACTCCTAACGGGGCGTACCCACCAAACGCGATGAAACTTCATCGCGCGACAAGATTACATGTAAAGTCAATGCAAAGACGCGATTAGACGCTTCATCGCGCCGGGCGACGCGATGGACGCGATAGCGCGGCGCGATGGACGCGATGGACGCGAAAAATCGCTTCATCGCTTCATCGCGCCATCGCTTCATCGCGCCATCGCGCCATCGCTCGAGTTGAAATAATTGAACTTTTGCGGCGAATTCGCGTGAAGACGCGCCGCGACAGCCTATCAGCGTTGAGATCGTCACCGACGTGCTGACGTACGGACGTCCTGGTGTTCCCTCGCTTTTTGCCACAATATTTATATATTATATTATATTATATTATATTATATATTGCCCATAATCAAAGTTGGGGGGCGCACGCACGCGCGCACACACACACACACACACACACACACACACACACACAGACACACACACACACACACACACACACACACACATACATACATATCAATCCCAGCTCTTTCACACACAGAGATCTTTTTTTTTGCGATTGTTTATCAATGGGGCTTATGGCCGGCTATGAAGCACCAGTTCTGGGCAGAGCAGCAGCTAAACCTCCCGGTCCTGTACCCTGGTTAGCAGGTCTTCAAACTGGGCAACAGTCAGCCTGAAGTACCGCTGGAACCGGCCGTCGTCCAGGCGCAGCTCCTGCAGGAGACGGTGGAACTCGCCGAGCTCACGCCGCCTCCGTAGGGTAGCATGCACCCAGAACCGACGTCGGCGCCTAGCCCGCAGACGAAGCTGGGAACTTCTCCAGAGTAGATACAGTGCAGCGATGGTGGTTATCTCAGCCATGATCGACGAGAGAATGAAATGGCGGAAGAAATGTTGTTGTTTGGGCGAGCTCGTCGCGCGACGCGATGACGCGATGCCGCGATGAGGCGTTTTTTGGCATATTGGACCGGCGTCAAAACTGGAGCGTCTAGCGCGACGCGATTTCATTTGTCGCGCGTTTCAATCGCGTTCATCGCGTTTGGTGGGTACGCACCGTAAGTGTTTTGTCGTTGTATGGAAAGGGGACATCCCAGAAACCACTTGTGAGCATGAATCAGGCAATTTTATTTTCTTGGAAAACGCGACCGGAAGTGGCCGTGTCTCGGTCTTGGAAGGTCCCACGAACCTCATGTTGGGTGTCTAAGTGAAGGTCTGGTCGAGACGAGTCCATAGATGCCTGAACCATCCCCGTGGCATGTACCGTTGGCGAGAAATCGCGAGATGTCGCTCCCCCATAGACTCCCATGTTAAATGTGTGTCCCCCTTGAAAAACGCCTAAGTGTTTTGTCGTTGTATGGAAAGGCGACATCCCCGAAACCACATAGGAGCATGAATCAGGCAATTTTATTTTCTTGGAAAACGCGACCGGAAGTGGCCGTGTCTCGGTCTTGGAAGGTCCCACGAACCTCATGTTGGGTGTCTAAGTGAAGGTCTGGTCGAGACGAATCCAAAGATGCCTGAACCATCCCCGTGGCATGTACTGTTGGCGAGAAATCGCGAGATGTCGCTCCCCCATAGACTCCCATGCTATGTTTTGTCGTTGTATGGAAAGGCGACATCCCAGAGACCCCTTAGGAGCATGAATCAGGCAATTTTATTTACTTGGAAAAAAAGAGCATCGTGTTGGGTGTCCACGTGTAGGTCTCGCCGAGACGAATCCATAGATACCTGAACCATCCCCGTGGCATGTACCGTTGGCGAGATATCGCATTCGACATATCGCGGCCCAAGAAGGTCCGCGAACCTCATGTTTGCGCTCGGATTGGTTTTTCGGCCATAGCTTCGCCCCCTTTTGACGCAGGGAGTCGGGCCCAGTATCAATCGACGCGGCTCGACGAGAGGAAAAAGAATTGTCAAGGCCCGTGTCTGTAGGATACTCCCATCGGAAGTTATTCAACAAAAACCTATTCGCGGGTGGTTTTTCGGCTCTTGCCTCGCCCCACTTTGACGCAGGGAGTCGGGGCCGGCACCAATCGACGCGGCTCGACGAGAGGAAAACGAATTGTGAAAGCCCGTGTCTGTAGGATACTCCCATCGGAAGTTATTCAACAAAAACCTATTTCGGGTTTTGTTTTTCGGACCTAGAGGCTCGTGCGTGGTACCAATCGACTCGGCTCGACGAGACGAACAAGGAATGGCATATATTAAAGATATAATCGTCCCAAGCCGCTGGGACACTCCTGTGATGAGTTATAAGCAAAACATTCAATAACGCAAAAACTATAAGTCCTAGCGCAAATCTGACTCCATAAATGGAAAGAGGGTGAGAAAATACATCAAAATAAAATAAAAAAAACATTTTAAAACGTAAACTGTGATGCCCTAAGACTTTTGAAGTTTATAGTGTTTATAAAAAAAAAAGGCGAGAAACAGAGGCTATATAAGTGAGTGCATTGGGGAGAGCTCAGTTGCCCAGCAGACACCAGCCATTCAACAGCAGTCAGTGTGGTTAGTGATAGGTGTTCCATGGAGTTCTTGGAGACAGCAGAGGAGAACTCCAGCTTGCTGCTGGAGTCCTACAACGCCTTTCCCTGCACCGATGACTTCCTGCGATCGGAGGACGTCAAAGTAGCTGTGCACCCCACGGTGCACAGCGATCCAAGCAGCATGCATTTCATCCATGACCTCGATGGGGCAGTACTCGAACTGAAGAGCTTTTCCGGATTAAAGGTGCCGGTGCAACGTCTTTTTCTGCCACAGTTGCGGGTGAATTATTCGGCTCGGCTTCAATGGCCTGAGCTGAAGAAACACCTGCACCTCACCACCCTATCCCAAAGCGTCCTGAAGCTGTGGAGACACGTCCACGCATTCCAGATCGGGTTCTTGGATGGAGGGTGGGTACTCAAGCTTGCTGTTGTGCCAGACGGGACCGACTCAGGCAGCAGCAGCTGCTTAGAGAGTAACTTAACTGCGCTGAAGTACACAAACGAGGTGTCGGGCATGCTGGCCACAGCCTTCAGTGAAGCTCTGTGCAGCATCCCAGTTGAAGAGAGGTACAGGGCCTCCATTCAAAAAAATAACTTGACGGAGCTAGACACCTTCCGTATCTGCAGGGGGGACCAGGTGTTCATCCTGAAGCTGCTGGATGAAGCTTTGGCAGGTGTCCAGCTTAAGCCGGGGCTGTCCTTTTTCATTTCCCTTGCCCAGTTTGGCCAGCAGGACCCCGAGCCGCTGCTTGTCAATGACATTGTGACAGATATTGACCAAATACACAGAATGAGTGTGCACGTTGCCATCAACATTTACCACGCCGACCCATTAGTGGACCTCATGTGGTCACGTTATGCCATCAACAGACTGTGTGGCCTGAATGCCAACATTTATACCAACATGTCGCTGCATGAGGCTGCCAACTACCAGTCATTGTTGGATGGCAAACCTATTGACGTCCACCAGAAGTTGTGGCAGGTAATCCGGGTGCGTGCGGGCAACGTGGTGACTTTCCTGCAAATGTATTGTGATGCACTCCACCAGCACCAAAGCCCCTTCTACTCCCACCCAGTGAGTGGTGCCATCGCCACCTGTGGGCTCCTTCATCACAACACCACCAAGGAGCTCCTAAAAAAGGCCAAGCGGTATGGGCGGCACATGGCAGACCTTGCTGGCAAGGGTGGATATCAGCTGCCAGCCCGTATTGAGGCGGTCATACTGATGGAGGGCAAGAGTGTGCCAACGATCCTCACGGCGTTCTCGTATATCCGCATTGAGCGGCTTCAGGAGCTCCTGAGGGAGGAGCCAATGCTCGTGCCTTTCAGGGAGTTGGAGGGTGGGGGTCTGCGGTCGGTGGTCCACATGGTGTTGGAGGAGCTGACCACTGCACTAGAGGCCCTGTTCCTGTCGGCCAGAAGCCAGGGTGGTTACGACGCGTCCTGGAAGGCCTACCAGCTAGAATTAGCTCTGGAGGAGTTCTTCCATGGCAAGCCCCGCAGCATACTGAGCCGCCAGTATAGTGTGAGCTTGGGCACAAGCTCGGTCCACATTAAAAGCCTAAGTCGGCAGCGTGGCTTCCTCGGACTTGCCCCATGGAGCTCAGCGAGTGCGGGGACAGTGCCCCCACCGCTGTACCTTTGGACCAAAGTCCCTCTTCAACAGCTCAGGGTGGAGCGGCTGTTCCCCCTGACTGAATGCATGAGTGCAAATCCGGCAGTCCTGGGCACAGAGCTGGTGCTTGTGCTCCTCAAGGACATATTCCAGACCAACCAACATCTGCCGATCACCCAGCTGCAGGGCAAGAGTGATGAGGAGATCAAACCCAAAGACTCCCTCGAGTACGGGGAGTGTGCAAAGCAGGTGGTGGAGCACATCAGCCACTTCCGCTACCCCTGTGTGCTCCCCCGGGCCATGGAGCTAATGGAGGTGGCCGAGGAGGAGGATCCCACCATCTATCTTGAGGCAGGCTTCGCAGCACTCGGGCTGCGGTACTTCCCGGCCGTGAGGTACCGCACCTTTAAAGGCACCAAATGGGTCAACTGGGGGTTTGACACCTTCATTGAGCTGCGGGCAGCCGGTCTCACAGGCCACAAGTGCAATCAGGCTGGGTGAGCAGCTCATTCAGGAGATCCTGGATCGGGGCCTCTCGGAGGAGGGCCACATGGAGCGGTACCGGGAGTGGGGACTGCCATGGCTCCCACTAGTCCTTCAGAGGTTCCCGCCAGAGGTCAAGAGGGAGGAGAGGAGGACAGCCCTCCTCGGGTTAGGTATAGAGAAAAGACACATGGAGCTCCCCGCGTCGTCCAACGACTTCGCAGTTGAATGGAGCACCAAGGCAAGGCACTGGCCGGCGCCTGTTATTCAATATCCCCTCAGTCGTGTGTGTTTTTCTGTCACTTGGTTATAGCGGTCGTTTAGGTTGGTCTTGTTTGTTGGGTTGAGTATAAGGTTATAGGCTTAAATTCAAGATTTTTATGGGTTAGGGTTGGGGTTAGAGTTAGGATATAGCCAGGGGTAAATTAATTGGATAGAATGTTAGGAAAATCTAAGTTTTTTAGGTTTAGGGTAAGGGTTTAGGGTAAGGGTTAGGATAAAGAACCTTAGTAGAGCACAGGATATGGTAAAATAGAGCTAAAGTAAGGATTAGATCTAGAGGTAAAGTTTAAGTGTTTAGAATTGGGGTGGGGTTAAGGTCGGTTTAAGATAACACTAAGGACTAAGAGGTTAAATGCTAGGATTGGATATAAAGGTTTTAGGGTTACGGTTAGGGTTAGGGTTAAGGGTTGGGGTTAGGGGCTATAATTGGAGGGTTGAGGTTGGGGTTTAAGGGTAAGGGCTACTATTAGATTCTTGGGTAGTAATAATAATAATAATGATAATAATAATAATAATAATAATAACAATAAGGGTTAGGGTTAGGGTTAGGGTTAGGGTTAGGGTTAGGGTTAGGGTTAGGGGGAGGAGAGGGTGGTGGACTCCGACGCTGCAAAGCAGCGGCGGAGTCCGATGCACTGTCCATCTGCAGCTCTTCCTCCCGAGCACGACTCCTCCCTCGTCGCAGTGCAGGCAGTGGTCATCTCTCCTTCAGTCCTCCTTGGGTAAAGTGTTTTGGGTTTCCCCGACATAATGCAAACCACATAGTATACAGTTCCTGACATCTATACAGTTGTGTGTCTTAGCTTTGTCATGAAAAACTGTTTTTTAAAAAATAAATAAAATAAAAATAAAAATAAAATAAAAGAGTTGTTGTTGTGTGTGTTTTTTTGCAAACATGTCTGGTGTCTAAACAAGAGTGCATGAAACGACGTTTTGGTTTTATTTGAATATTTTTAATTTCCCCTCCTTATTTTGTGGGCTTATGGGGAAGTCTGCTGCTTTCAATTTGAATTCAAATTTGAACGGGCATGTATCTTCCTGGCAGTGTTGGTGGGTCTGCGTGTACTGCTGGTACAGGGAAAGGGATCAGGCCCTTTTGGAGTGTTCACGTCCCATACAAGCTTTGTAACCAAGGGGGTTGTCTTGACTTTGGCCTTACGCAATCGTCTCTGAGCAGAAGGAGGAGGAGAGGGGGAGGGAAACTGGAGTTCCGATTCGGGAATGTCGACGTAGTCGGAGTCCAGTATATCCAACACTGAGTTCTCCTCAACTGTTTCCTTCTTAAACGGTGTAATGGTGTACGAGTCTGTGGTCATATTCCCTCCATCTGGGGTAGCAAACCAGTCTGTATTGGGCCCCGTAGGGGGGATTTTCACTTTCGAGGCGGCCCCTTGTGGTGTCGGGGTAGCCGCGTCGAGCTGAACAATGTCTGTGACGACGTGGGGTGGGTCTTGCACCTGTAGCGTCGTCCGCAGCGTCCCCGAGCGTGGGGGTGTGGCCATCGGTGTAATGGAGGACCGCAGAGGAGGTCCCTGTGTGTTCTCCAGTCCCGCAGTGTCTCTGTTGGGCGGCTGAGCTTTCGAGGCGGCCCCTTGTGGTGTCGGGGTAGCCGCGTCGAGCTGAACAATGTCTGTGACGACGTGGGGTGGGTCGTGCACCCGTAGCGTCGTCTGCAGCGTCCCCGGGCGTGGGGGTGTGGCCATCGGTGGAGAGGAGAACCGCAGAGGAGGTCCCTGTGTGTTCTCCAGTCCCGCAGTGTCTCTGTTGGGCGGCTGAGAAGGTCGAGCAGATCTCTGGAAGATCTCTGGTCCCGTGGTGTCTTTGTTAGGCGGTTGAGAACGTCGGGGAGGTCTCTGGGAGGTTTCTGGTCCCGCAGTGTCTCTGCTGAGTGGCTGAGAAGGTCTCTGCGACGTTGCTGGTCCCGTAGTGTCTCTGTTAGGTGGTTGAGAAGGTCTCTGCGAAGTAACCGGTCCCGCAGTGTCTGTGTTGGGCTGTTGGGGTCTGTGTAGTGTCCCCGGTCCTGCCGTCCCCGGTCCTGCCGTCCTCCTGGCAGGTGGTGGAGGAGGTCCCCGTGCGGTCCTAGGTCCCACCGTCTGGGCCATGATCGCCGTGATGAGCTGGTCGGCGTCAGTCCTCTCTGATGTGGTGTCGGAGTCCTCGTCGGTCTCCTGGGTCGACAGAAGCGCTGCCAGCAATGTCTCAGTCCGTTGCAGGGTTTCCGGTAGGAGACGGCGGCCCAAGCTGCGTCTGGCCCAGCCCGTCGCCACCTGGAGAGGGTCCTGGTACTCAAGGTTAGGCAAGTTGACTAGCTGTGTGATTACAGTTTTCAGCGCCTCTGTGTAGTGGTTACGTAGGATAACTAACGTGGTGTATTCCCAATGTTTAGCGTTATCCCCAATTAGTTGTGCCGTATCATAGCTGGGTGCTAATGGTTTAATAACCGTTGCGAGATTTTTTGTCATACGAGTTATCGTGACGGGAGGGTCCCGTTCCGAAACGTTTTTGAGGTGATGTACAGTTTTAATAATTCTGTAGAGAATGCGGACTTTAGCCGTAAAGTCCGGATCATCTGAGAGTGGTCTGTTGGTTCGCGCGTCTTCGCGGGATGTATTTTGGTGTGGATTCCGTTGTGGTTTCCGTGCATAATAGGATTTAGGGTTATATTGTGGTCCGTGACGTGGTTCCGGTCTGTGGACGCGGTAAGTTGGGTTGCGTGTATTACGTACATTACGGTACACGGTTGTGTTATCGTCGTAATGAGGACGTTTATTGTCCGCGGACCGGTAGTCGGTCGTTTTACGCGTGTCATACATGTAATGAGGATCACTGTGGTCGTCGTAATGAGGACGTTCATTATCGGCGGACCGGTAGTCGGTCGTTTTGTGCGTGTCATGCACGTAAGGAGAACGGCGGCGGTCCGGGGAGTCTCGCCGGAATGTGCGTCGGGGGACGTCATCGCGCGTGGCCGCGCCGTTATCACGTACGATGGATGTCCAAGTCTGAGGATGTGGCGGGTTATAATCGTCCCGTGTTATGTCCGAGTCTCGTTGGGGAGAAGGACGGCGAAGGCCAGGGGAATCCCGCCTATACTGGCGTCGGGGAGAAGCTTCCCTTAGAATGATGTCATAATCACGGACAATATCCGCATAAGACGGTTGGTGGCGGCGCCGGGAATCATGCCTAGGAGAAGGCTGGCGCTCACGTTGTGTCTGGCGGCCGCGACGGTGCTTAACTACCGTCCAGCCGTCGTCTCTGTCTCGTTCGAGAATAGTCATAGTGGAGTAACGGTGCACAAGCGGTGAAATAACGGTGAATAAACGATGAAATAGCCGTAGATAACAATGCCGTTAGCTGGCTTAGGCCCCGTGGCTAACACGCTACAATAACACAGCACGTGCACAGCAATAATGGCGAGCGACACTGCGTCTGCAATAGAGCGTACTCACGCGGGCAGAAAATGACAAGTTACATGGTCTAAACGGTGAAATAGCCGTAGATAACGATGCCGTTAGCTGGCTTAGGCCCCGTGGCTAACACGCTACAATAAAGCAGTACGTGCACAGCAATAATGGCGAGCGACACTGTGTCTGCAATAGAGCGTACTCACGCGGGCAGAGAAGGACAAGTTATATGGTCGACGTTTCGGTTCTATGGCAGAACCTTCTTCAGGAATAACTTGTCTATATTTATGAAAAGAATGATGGACGAGCTCGTGTAGAATGTCCGGGAATTATGCAGCTACGGTGCGTAATGGGCAGCACGTTAACTCAGGTGTGAGTGTCTCTGGTGGTCACTGCCGGTAAATCTACCGTAAAGACGGTAGTCAGTCCGCCATTTTGTTTAAAACGTGCTATTGACTGTGGGTAATGTCGTTTTTTCGTAGGAAATCCAAGATGGCGGCGCTCGAAGGACACGGGATCTCCTCACAGGTCCTGGAAGGGAGCTAACGCACCAGCCGTTTCCTGGAAGAGAGCTAAACATCACGTTTAGGCATTCAACATGGACATAGTGTATAAACCACAATAATAATACATGCTTGTATTCATATAATAATTGTTCCACTGTAAATAGTTGTTTTTTATGTGTGTTAATAAACCAATGTTGTTACATCCATGCGATGTCTGAGTGTGTGTTTTTATATAAGAGTTCCAAATACAGTGGATGGTGGCTTATGGTTGGGCTCAGGGAGTCTGGACTAGACAGTGGATCCAAACCCACCAGATCGTCATCCAGGTCGTGTGGCCGGGGTCGAACACGGGTGGAGGAGGATCCGTCCTATCCCGTAATTAGGGTTAGGTGTGGAGATGGAGTGGTTAAGGTTAGGGAAAGTGGACAGGGTGAGGTGTCTTATTTCCCTATGTACCGTGGGTCTGTAGTGGGGTGTGATGGGGTCCAAATTGTGCATGGGGCCTGTAATTTAGGTTTAGAAGTGGGTCCGAATGACGTGGGGGGCCTGTGACTTAGGTTTAGACGTGGGTCCAGATTAGATGTGATGGGGAGGAGGAAGGATGTGTAGAGTGTGTCATACCACCGCCGCTGCAGGAGGGAGCAGACCGCACCCGAGAGTCCGAGCTGGAGGCACGGGCTGGTTAGGGGGAGGAGAGGGTGGTGGACTCCGACGCTGCAAAGCAGCGGCGGAGTCCGATGCACTGTCCATCTGCAGCTCTTCCTCCCGAGCACGACTCCTCCCTCGTCGCAGTGCAGGCAGTGGTCATCTCTCCTTCAGTCCTCCTTGGGTAAAGTGTTTTGGGTTTCCCCGACATAATGCAAACCACATAGTATACAGTTCCTGACATCTATACAGTTGTGTGTCTTAGCTTTGTCATGAAAAACTGTTTTTTAAAAAATAAATAAAATAAAAATAAAAATAAAATAAAAGAGTTGTTGTTGTGTGTGTTTTTTTGCAAACATGTCTGGTGTCTAAACAAGAGTGCATGAAACGACGTTTTGGTTTTATTTGAATATTTTTAATTTCCCCTCCTTATTTTGTGGGCTTATGGGGAAGTCTGCTGCTTTCAATTTGAATTCAAATTTGAACGGGCATGTATCTTCCTGGCAGTGTTGGTGGGTCTGCGTGTACTGCTGGTACAGGGAAAGGGATCAGGCCCTTTTGGAGTGTTCACGTCCCATACAAGCTTTGTAACCAAGGGGGTTGTCTTGACTTTGGCCTTACGCAATCGTCTCTGAGCAGAAGGAGGAGGAGAGGGGGAGGGAAACTGGAGTTCCGATTCGGGAATGTCGACGTAGTCGGAGTCCAGTATATCCAACACTGAGTTCTCCTCAACTGTTTCCTTCTTAAACGGTGTAATGGTGTACGAGTCTGTGGTCATATTCCCTCCATCTGGGGTAGCAAACCAGTCTGTATTGGGCCCCGTAGGGGGGATTTTCACTTTCGAGGCGGCCCCTTGTGGTGTCGGGGTAGCCGCGTCGAGCTGAACAATGTCTGTGACGACGTGGGGTGGGTCTTGCACCTGTAGCGTCGTCCGCAGCGTCCCCGAGCGTGGGGGTGTGGCCATCGGTGTAATGGAGGACCGCAGAGGAGGTC
Source organism: Eutrigla gurnardus (assembly GCF_963514095.1). NCBI lineage: Eukaryota > Metazoa > Chordata > Actinopteri > Perciformes > Triglidae > Eutrigla > Eutrigla gurnardus. The sequence goes on from NW_028155497.1 coordinate 76,185, forward strand.
CCTGTGTGTTCTCCAGTCCCGCAGTGTCTCTGTTGGGCGGCTGAGCTTTCGAGGCGGCCCCTTGTGGTGTCGGGGTAGCCGCGTCGAGCTGAACAATGTCTGTGACGACGTGGGGTGGGTCGTGCACCCGTAGCGTCGTCTGCAGCGTCCCCGGGCGTGGGGGTGTGGCCATCGGTGGAGAGGAGAACCGCAGAGGAGGTCCCTGTGTGTTCTCCAGTCCCGCAGTGTCTCTGTTGGGCGGCTGAGAAGGTCGAGCAGATCTCTGGAAGATCTCTGGTCCCGTGGTGTCTTTGTTAGGCGGTTGAGAACGTCGGGGAGGTCTCTGGGAGGTTTCTGGTCCCGCAGTGTCTCTGCTGAGTGGCTGAGAAGGTCTCTGCGACGTTGCTGGTCCCGTAGTGTCTCTGTTAGGTGGTTGAGAAGGTCTCTGCGAAGTAACCGGTCCCGCAGTGTCTGTGTTGGGCTGTTGGGGTCTGTGTAGTGTCCCCGGTCCTGCCGTCCCCGGTCCTGCCGTCCTCCTGGCAGGTGGTGGAGGAGGTCCCCGTGCGGTCCTAGGTCCCACCGTCTGGGCCATGATCGCCGTGATGAGCTGGTCGGCGTCAGTCCTCTCTGATGTGGTGTCGGAGTCCTCGTCGGTCTCCTGGGTCGACAGAAGCGCTGCCAGCAATGTCTCAGTCCGTTGCAGGGTTTCCGGTAGGAGACGGCGGCCCAAGCTGCGTCTGGCCCAGCCCGTCGCCACCTGGAGAGGGTCCTGGTACTCAAGGTTAGGCAAGTTGACTAGCTGTGTGATTACAGTTTTCAGCGCCTCTGTGTAGTGGTTACGTAGGATAACTAACGTGGTGTATTCCCAATGTTTAGCGTTATCCCCAATTAGTTGTGCCGTATCATAGCTGGGTGCTAATGGTTTAATAACCGTTGCGAGATTTTTTGTCATACGAGTTATCGTGACGGGAGGGTCCCGTTCCGAAACGTTTTTGAGGTGATGTACAGTTTTAATAATTCTGTAGAGAATGCGGACTTTAGCCGTAAAGTCCGGATCATCTGAGAGTGGTCTGTTGGTTCGCGCGTCTTCGCGGGATGTATTTTGGTGTGGATTCCGTTGTGGTTTCCGTGCATAATAGGATTTAGGGTTATATTGTGGTCCGTGACGTGGTTCCGGTCTGTGGACGCGGTAAGTTGGGTTGCGTGTATTACGTACATTACGGTACACGGTTGTGTTATCGTCGTAATGAGGACGTTTATTGTCCGCGGACCGGTAGTCGGTCGTTTTACGCGTGTCATACATGTAATGAGGATCACTGTGGTCGTCGTAATGAGGACGTTCATTATCGGCGGACCGGTAGTCGGTCGTTTTGTGCGTGTCATGCACGTAAGGAGAACGGCGGCGGTCCGGGGAGTCTCGCCGGAATGTGCGTCGGGGGACGTCATCGCGCGTGGCCGCGCCGTTATCACGTACGATGGATGTCCAAGTCTGAGGATGTGGCGGGTTATAATCGTCCCGTGTTATGTCCGAGTCTCGTTGGGGAGAAGGACGGCGAAGGCCAGGGGAATCCCGCCTATACTGGCGTCGGGGAGAAGCTTCCCTTAGAATGATGTCATAATCACGGACAATATCCGCATAAGACGGTTGGTGGCGGCGCCGGGAATCATGCCTAGGAGAAGGCTGGCGCTCACGTTGTGTCTGGCGGCCGCGACGGTGCTTAACTACCGTCCAGCCGTCGTCTCTGTCTCGTTCGAGAATAGTCATAGTGGAGTAACGGTGCACAAGCGGTGAAATAACGGTGAATAAACGATGAAATAGCCGTAGATAACAATGCCGTTAGCTGGCTTAGGCCCCGTGGCTAACACGCTACAATAACACAGCACGTGCACAGCAATAATGGCGAGCGACACTGCGTCTGCAATAGAGCGTACTCACGCGGGCAGAAAATGACAAGTTACATGGTCTAAACGGTGAAATAGCCGTAGATAACGATGCCGTTAGCTGGCTTAGGCCCCGTGGCTAACACGCTACAATAAAGCAGTACGTGCACAGCAATAATGGCGAGCGACACTGTGTCTGCAATAGAGCGTACTCACGCGGGCAGAGAAGGACAAGTTATATGGTCGACGTTTCGGTTCTATGGCAGAACCTTCTTCAGGAATAACTTGTCTATATTTATGAAAAGAATGATGGACGAGCTCGTGTAGAATGTCCGGGAATTATGCAGCTACGGTGCGTAATGGGCAGCACGTTAACTCAGGTGTGAGTGTCTCTGGTGGTCACTGCCGGTAAATCTACCGTAAAGACGGTAGTCAGTCCGCCATTTTGTTTAAAACGTGCTATTGACTGTGGGTAATGTCGTTTTTTCGTAGGAAATCCAAGATGGCGGCGCTCGAAGGACACGGGATCTCCTCACAGGTCCTGGAAGGGAGCTAACGCACCAGCCGTTTCCTGGAAGAGAGCTAAACATCACGTTTAGGCATTCAACATGGACATAGTGTATAAACCACAATAATAATACATGCTTGTATTCATATAATAATTGTTCCACTGTAAATAGTTGTTTTTTATGTGTGTTAATAAACCAATGTTGTTACATCCATGCGATGTCTGAGTGTGTGTTTTTATATAAGAGTTCCAAATACAGTGGATGGTGGCTTATGGTTGGGCTCAGGGAGTCTGGACTAGACAGTGGATCCAAACCCACCAGATCGTCATCCAGGTCGTGTGGCCGGGGTCGAACACGGGTGGAGGAGGATCCGTCCTATCCCGTAATTAGGGTTAGGTGTGGAGATGGAGTGGTTAAGGTTAGGGAAAGTGGACAGGGTGAGGTGTCTTATTTCCCTATGTACCGTGGGTCTGTAGTGGGGTGTGATGGGGTCCAAATTGTGCATGGGGCCTGTAATTTAGGTTTAGAAGTGGGTCCGAATGACGTGGGGGGCCAGGGTTAGGGTTAGGGTTAGGGTTAGGGTTAGGGTTAGGGTTAGGGTTAGGGTTAGGGTTAGGGTTAGGGGGAGGGTAAAGAAACCGGCACTGAGTCCGGGAAATGCACGGTCCATCTTATACCTTGAGTCCAAGTCCCCCTGGTCCCTCTTGCCTCCAAAATTGGGCTTTCATAAAATAAAAAACTAATTTAGTCTTAACTTGGCTTTAATTTAGAACCATTTGTCTTAAAAATCAAACAACTAAAAGCGCTCTTCAGGAGGATTCCCATAAAATAAAAATAAAACTTATTTGTTTTTGTATTTTGGTTTTTCCATTTTTTTGTAGTTTTCTTTTTGAGTTAGGCTTTAATAGTGATGATCATAGTTCTTGTGTGTCTGCAGTGGGCTACGTTTCGACCCTATTTGGGTCTTCATCAGGCCCAGACACACAGGCAAGTTGTTGCTCTTTCGAATGCTCAATGCCAAATGAGCGTCGTATTCCCTGCTTCCCCTTTTATACTCTCCCGTACGAAATGAATTTGCATATCTTCGAAGCTGTTGAATTTCTTTCGAAGTCTTTTCAATTTGAAATAAGGTAAGTATGGTAAGTATATGTTTTTAATGTGTCAATAATTTATGTTTGTAATTGTTTTTAACCCTATGTATGCCGAATAAAATGTCCAATTGTTTTCAAAAATATTCAATAAATTATGTTTTTGACCCGTTGTCCTTTGACTCCAATTATTTATGTGTATAAACCCTTCATCCTTTCTTCCTTTCCTTTTTCCAATCCCATATGTTTTTAACCCTTTCTCCAATTAGATATATTTACCCTCAATATTATTTAATTTAGTTTAACCTGGTCCCTTCCTACCCGTCCTCACGGTGACTCATCCTTTAATAAATAACCAGTACCTCAGTGGGAATTTTGCCTATTTGGTCCATCCACTGGAATTATTGGGGTTTAATAATTAGGGGTTTGGGGGACAGAGATTGGGGTTAGGAAAACGTCTAGGCCCAAGGTTAATTGCCACAAGGGGGCTATGTTAGGGTTAGGGCTACAGAAAGGGGTTGGTTAAGGTAAGGTTATAGGGCAGGGGTGGGGTTAAGGGTTGGGGTTAGCCAAATTAAAATAGGGTCTGGGTAGAGTGGGTGGGATATGTAGCAATCGGGGAGAGGGACAATGAACCCAAGGGAGGCTCTGGCTGGTTAGGGGGAGGGTAAAGAAACCGGCCCTTTTTTTTCTTTCTTGTTTTTCTTTTTATTTTTTTAAATGTTTTTAATGTGTCAATAATTTATGTTTGTAATTGTTTTTAACCCTATGTATGCCGAATAAAATGTCCAATTGTTTTCAAAAATATTCAATAAATTAGGGTTAGGGTTAGGGTTAGGTGAAGGAAGGGGTAGTGGACTCCACCGCTGCGAAGCAGCGGCGGAGTCCGATGCACTGTCCATCGACGGCTGGTCACCCCCGGCACGACCCATCCCTCGTCGCAGCTGGGCAGCGGTCACCTCTCATTCAGGCCTCCCGGGTGTGTCGTGCCAAGCCTGGCGATCCACTCCTTCTCACACCGGCGTCGTTGTGCCGTGGTCCAGTTCAGGTCACACTGGACCACCGTGGCTCTCACCGCTTCCCAGCCGTGGAGGATGAAATGGTGGACCAGGTGAGTGTGTGTGCATTTACGTCTGAGGACGTTGTAGCGATGTTGAGTGAACCTGGTGAGAAGGGTGTTAGAGGTTTCCCCGACATATTGTAGCCCACAGTTTGTGCACATGATAACATAGACACAGTTTTTGCTCTTCACACACCCATAAAAGAGCGTTTTATGTATGTCATTGTTGTGTGTGTTTTTTAACCACGTGATGTGTTTAAAAAAACGGGCTAACACAGGTGTCCTGGGGGGATTTAACTCTCTAAGTTTAGCCTTGACTAATTTGTCTTGCAGGTTCCTGTTCCGTCTGTAAGCTGCTATTATTCTGTGATCCTGCAGTAGTTTGCTGTCCCTGGAAAACACAGAAAACGACTCTTTCGTCATGGTAACAAGCTTTACAGTGGACGGTGAGTAGGTTACAATAAAAGGCAGGGGAGACTCGACTGAAATAGGCTTTTTTGCCATAAAAACTCTCCGGCATTTCCGGAGAAATGTCCTGGAGTACCCTCTGGTGGTCAACACCGAGAACAGCACCTTGGTGGCTCGTTCAAAGTCCGTGTCCAGTGTGCATATTCTTCTGAATCTCAGTAATTGAGATTTAACCAGACCCTGAAAAGTGTGTTTGGGGTGAAAGCTGGTTTTGTAGAGGAGGGCGTGAGTGTCCGTTTCTTTGAAGAAAACTTTGATCTCCAGGCGGTGAGTGTCCTTGAAGTCCGTGTGTTTGAATGTGGTGGTGTCGAGGAAATCGACAGATTGCTGGTCCACTGTGGATTTCAGAGTTATTGAGGGGTTATGTGTGTTCAATGTCTGTATGAACATTTGAAAGTCCTCGCTCGAGTGAGTCCAGACGCCCCAGATATCATCAAGATATCGAAAGTACTGTGCGGGCTTCTTAACACAAGCGGCCAGGGCCGAAGCCTCCCACTGGGCCATGAAGATGTTGGCATATGCAGGTGCAAACTTTTTCCCCATGGCTGTGCCTTTAATCTGCAGGAAGTAGTTATCGTCAAATTGGAAATCATTCCTCTTAAGATTAATTTCCAACAGCTGAAGCAGCTCCTTCTCCGGCCTCTTTTTATCAGGATACTTAGCAAAGATGTTTTTGATGGCTAATATGCCCTCATCAATGTCAATATTGGTGTAGAGGCTGTCAATATCCATAGTGAAGAGGATAGATTGCTCTGGAATGTGGAGCTGCTTCACCTTGTGGACGAAATCGTAGGTGTCCTTAATGTAACTAGGGTGTCTAGTCGAGAGAGGAGTCAGGAAGTGATCTAGGTACTCAGCTGTGTAATAGGTTTCACTATCGCAATCGGACACTATTGGTCTCCCTGGTGGGATTACATGTGGAATACTCCACTTAGTGGGATCCTTGTGGATCTTGGGGAGCATATAGAACAATCTGGCCCTCGGTACAGAGTTACCCAGTAAATACTTCTTTTGTTTGAAGTTAATAAACTTTTTATCAACGAGTGATTGGATAATCTTAGCCACCAGGGGGATTGTATCGCGGAAAATGGGTTTAGAAAGCTTGGTGTAGTAAGTGCTGTCGTTAAGCTGTCTATAGCCCTCCCACAAATATTGAGACCGGTCCATGATGGTAATCGCACTGCCCTTATCTGCCGGTTTGATAACAATATGCTTGTTATGACAAAGACGTTTGAGAGCCTCTACTTCCGCAGGGAGGAGATTAGGTTTAACCGGAATAACCTTAAAATCAGTGTCAAACTGTGCAATGTCTGCCTTAATAAGTGCATTAACGGCTGGGTGGGTCTTTCCAGGAGGAGGAGACCAGGTGGATGCAGGCGTGAATGGCGGCGGTTCCGAGTCCGGTTTATCCTGAAAATACACAGCGAGTTTCAACTTCCTATGGTAAGTTTGTAGATCAAATCGAGACTGTTCTCTGACATGTTTGTGACAACCCTCTGTAGGGATGAAGGAGAGGCCCCTGTTCAACAAAGAGAATTCAGCCTCAGACAGTTTAAAGTTCTTAGCTAACACAATGACAGTTTTATTGTTCATAATGTTCGTGTTGCCAGAATCAGTCCTATTCCCCTCCTGATTAGACAGGTTTGTGGGGAAGTCTAGTTTAGGTACTTGATCCAGTGCTCGGAGACATTAACTGCCGTGGAGCGAGTCCAGTGGATCATGTCCCTTTCGGTATTAAAGTCTTGCTGGGGCAGAGCCTCAATGAACCCACAGTTGGTGGAGATGTGTTGGTTGAGGTGGGTCAGGAGGGTCTGCTCCTTGTGTGGGAGTGCTTTAGAAAAGTTCACCTCCGGGATCAGGATCTCAGCGTGAGGAAACCTAGTCTTGGTAGTCTTAAGGAGTTTTTGCAGTTCCTTAACAGCTGTTTCGCCGTTCAGCTGGCCCTTGTTGTTGAGGCCGAAGGAGAGGACCATCTTATCGACTGTCACGGTGCTTGTGGCAGTGGCGATGATGGCCTCTGCATGCTTGAGCGTGGCACCTGGGAAGCCGTCAATCTGCAGGTCCGGAATCGTGAAGGGCGGGAGTCTGGTGACGTTGGAGTCGCCTATGACGATCCACTTCTTCACGATATGTAGAGACCAGTATTGAAGCTTCTTGTTGGTGTTGCAGTGTCTAGTAGGCTTGCGTGCTCTGCTTTCAAGAGGGGAGAGACGAGGCAACTGGGTTTGCACAAGAGTCTTTTTTCTCCCTATAGGGGACACGTCCACCCCGGTCATGGGCAACAGTTTCTGGGTGAGCTTGGGTGGAGGAGGAGGAGGCGGAGGGGTGGACTGAGAGTCAGAGGAAATGTCCAGGAGGTCCGCTACATATAAATCCGCGTAGTCGGGGTCCACAGCCTCCATCTCTGAAGGGTCCTCCCGCTTAGTCTCCAGTGCCGGCTGCACAGTGTGTGAGTCCAAGGTCGTTTCCTCCCCCAGTTCCGATTCCAGTACCTCAATGATGTCCAGGTCCGGTCCCAGCACGCAGATGTTGGATGGAGAGGGGGCCCCAGGGGTCCGAGGGGGTCCGGGGGGGCCTCCGGTGTCCAAAGATGCGGTCAATCGGCTTGGGGTGGGTCTCCGGCGAATCCGTGGAGCAGGAGTCGGTGTCAGGGGGATGGTGATGTTCTCATCTTCCCCTTCTGGGGCGGCAAACCAGTCAGTGTTGGGCCCTGTAGGGGGGGTGTCCTTTTCCGGGGCGGCCCCCAGTGGCATAGGGGTAACCGCGTCGGCCTGGATGATGTTTGTGACAACAGTGGGTGGATTATGCACCTGTGGTGTTGTCAGGAGTACCCCCGGATGTGGGGGCGTGGTCCTGGGTGGGGCAGGATGCTGGGAGGGGCTCCGTTGGAGTCCCGGTCCTGCTGTGTCCTCGTGTGGTGGTTGTGGGGGTCTCGGAGGTCTCTGGAGGATCTCAGCTCCCGCCGTATGAGATGGTCGAGGACGTTGAGGGAGTCCCCGGACGGTCTCAGGTCCTGCAGAGTCGCTGCCGGTAGGTTGAGAAGGTCTCCGCGTTGTCCCTGGTCCCGCAGTACTCTTAGCCGATAGTTGTGGAGGTCTCTGGGAGGTAACAGGTCCCGCAGTCCTTCTAGTAGGCTGTGTAGGGGATCCCCGCGAGGTCACCGGTGGCTCAGACCGTGTTCTGAGGGACGTGATGATGTGGTCGATGGCGGTTCCGTCTGGAACGATGTCATCGTCCTCGTCGGTGGTTTCGTGGAGCGTCAGGAACGCTGCCAGCATAGTCTCAGCCCTTTGCAGGGTTTCAGGTAGGAGGCGGTTGCCCAAGCTGCGTCTGGCCCAGATGGTCGCCACCTGGAGGGGGTCCTGGTACTCAAGAGTAGAGAGAGACACAAACTGCGCAATTTCCGTTTCTAGCGCGCTTTGGTAGTGTTCGCGTAGGATAGTTAAAGTGGAACTTTCCCAGTTGTTAGCGTTATCCTGTATGCGTTTAGTGGTCTCGTCGGTAGGTGCTGATGGTTTAATACACGTAATAAGGTTTTTTGTCGTGCGGGATATAGTGACGGGGGCATCCCGTTCAGAGACGTTCTTAAGGTGGTGTACGGCTTTAATAAACCTATAAAGGATACGGACCTTAACCGTGAAGTCCGGGTCTGTGGAAAGAGGTCTATCCGCGCGAGTGTCTGCGCGTGATGGGGCCTGACGTGGATTACGTTGTGGTTTCCGCTTGTAACGTGATCTAGTTTTACGTTGTGGTCCCCGGCGTGTTTCACGTCTATTGAGGTTTCCCTCCTCTCGATGTTGTGGACGGTGTTGGTCACGTCCCTGTGGGTTATTAGGTCTAACTGTATCATAACAATATTGTCGTTGATGAATAAAGTCACGTGTGTTGCGTTCATTACGGTACATAGTTGTGTTACGATCCGGATAAACATCCCGGGGGCGTTTCCTATGAACGGGTCGGTGTTGGGTCGTGTTATGTGTGTCATACACGTAGGAAGGACGGTGGCGGTCTGGGGAGTCCCTACTGGTCATCCGTGGGGGGACATCTACGCGCGTGGCCACGTCATCGATCCGTACGGTCGGGTTATGTGGACGTTGCGAGTAACGGTTCCGGTTAACGGGTACAGCCTGCTTATGTGGCGAACGGTATCGGTCAGGGGATTCCCACCGGGATGTGCGTCGGGGGACGTCGTCACGCTGGACTTCATCGTTGTCACGTAAGACGGGCGTATGGCCTTGTACACGTGGCGGGTAATATTCGTCCCGTGTTCTATCCGCGTCTCGTACGGGAGAAGGACGGCGGAGACTGGGGAATTCCCGCCTGTACTGGCGTCGGGGAGAAGCTTCCCGTACAGTTACGTCATTATCACGGACAATATCCGCGTAGGACGGTTGATAACGGTGTCGAGAGTCATGCCTGGGAGAAGGCTGACGTTCGCGGTGTGGCTGGCGGCCACGACGGCGTTGAACTACTGTCCAACCTTCATCTCTGTCTCGTTCGAGAATAGTCATAATGACGGAGCAGTGAATAAACGATGAATAACGATGAATTAGCGGTGAAATAGCAATGAATTAGCAACAGATAGCGTAGCATAAATTAGCTTTGGGCCCCGTGGCTAACACGCTAATAAAACAGCACGTGTAAAGCCCTAATGGCGAGCGACACTGTGTCTGCAATAGAGCGTACTCACGCGGGCGGAGAAGGACAAGTTATGTGGTCGACGTTTCGGTTCTGTAGCAGAACCTTCTTCAGGAGATAACTTGTCAATTTTAAAGAAAGGAATGATGAAAGAGCTCATGTAGAAAGTCCGGTAATTGTGCAGCTACGGTGCGTGGTGAGTAGTACATCCATTAAGGTGTGAGTGTCTCTCGCGGTCAATGCAGGTAAATACACCTTTAAGACGGTAACTGAGCCGCCATTTTGACAGGAGCGCGCCATTAATTATGGGTAATGTTGTCTTTCACAGGAAATCGGGGTGGCGGAGCTCCGTGGATCCAGAGTCTCCCCGCAGGTCCCGACAGGGAGCTAAAGTGTCAGCGGTTTCCTGGAAGAGAGCTAAAAAGCACGTTTAGGCATACAACATGGATATAGTATATATATATATATATTTTTTTATATATATATATCTGTGTGTATACACATATATATGTATGTGTGTGGGAGAATAATAATAATAATACATACATGTATTTATTTATTAATTATTCTACTATAAGTAGTTGTTTTATAAATGTATAAATAAATAAATAAATAAATAAATGGTTATAGTATCCATGTGTTGTCCTGGTGTGTGTTTTTTATTTAAGAGTGCCCACATGCAATGGATGGCGGTGTGTGGTTAGGTTCAGGGATGATGAGCTACTCAGTGAACCCCAAACCCACCGGGTCGTCCTCCAGGTCGTGTGACCGAGGTCAGACGGGTGGAGGAGGATCCGTCCTTCCCTGTAATTAGGGTTAGGCGTGGGGATGGAGTGGTTAGGGTTAGGGAAAGCGGACAGGGTTAGGTGTCTCACTTCCTGGTCCCCCGGGGATCTGGATTGGGGTGTAATTGGGTCCGAATTGGGTGTGGGGCCTATAATTAAGGTTTAGGAGTGGGTCCGAATGACTATGGGGGCCTGTGACTTAGGTTTGGGCGTGGGTTCAGATTAGTGGGAGGCTGTGTAGAGTGTGTGTGTTACCACTGCCGCTGCCGGAGGGGGAGGGCCGCCCCGGAGGCTCACAGCCGGAGGCGCGGGCTGGTTAGGTGAAGGAAGGGGTAGTGGACTCCACCGCTGCGAAGCAGCGGCGGAGTCCGATGCACTGTCCATCGACGGCTGGTCACCCCCGGCACGACCCATCCCTCGTCGCAGCTGGGCAGCGGTCACCTCTCATTCAGGCCTCCCGGGTGTGTCGTGCCAAGCCTGGCGATCCACTCCTTCTCACACCGGCGTCGTTGTGCCGTGGTCCAGTTCAGGTCACACTGGACCACCGTGGCTCTCACCGCTTCCCAGCCGTGGAGGATGAAATGGTGGACCAGGTGAGTGTGTGTGCATTTACGTCTGAGGACGTTGTAGCGATGTTGAGTGAACCTGGTGAGAAGGGTGTTAGAGGTTTCCCCGACATATTGTAGCCCACAGTTTGTGCACATGATAACATAGACACAGTTTTTGCTCTTCACACACCCATAAAAGAGCGTTTTATGTATGTCATTGTTGTGTGTGTTTTTTAACCACGTGATGTGTTTAAAAAAACGGGCTAACACAGGTGTCCTGGGGGGATTTAACTCTCTAAGTTTAGCCTTGACTAATTTGTCTTGCAGGTTCCTGTTCCGTCTGTAAGCTGCTATTATTCTGTGATCCTGCAGTAGTTTGCTGTCCCTGGAAAACACAGAAAACGACTCTTTCGTCATGGTAACAAGCTTTACAGTGGACGGTGAGTAGGTTACAATAAAAGGCAGGGGAGACTCGACTGAAATAGGCTTTTTTGCCATAAAAACTCTCCGGCATTTCCGGAGAAATGTCCTGGAGTACCCTCTGGTGGTCAACACCGAGAACAGCACCTTGGTGGCTCGTTCAAAGTCCGTGTCCAGTGTGCATATTCTTCTGAATCTCAGTAATTGAGATTTAACCAGACCCTGAAAAGTGTGTTTGGGGTGAAAGCTGGTTTTGTAGAGGAGGGCGTGAGTGTCCGTTTCTTTGAAGAAAACTTTGATCTCCAGGCGGTGAGTGTCCTTGAAGTCCGTGTGTTTGAATGTGGTGGTGTCGAGGAAATCGACAGATTGCTGGTCCACTGTGGATTTCAGAGTTATTGAGGGGTTATGTGTGTTCAATGTCTGTATGAACATTTGAAAGTCCTCGCTCGAGTGAGTCCAGACGCCCCAGATATCATCAAGATATCGAAAGTACTGTGCGGGCTTCTTAACACAAGCGGCCAGGGCCGAAGCCTCCCACTGGGCCATGAAGATGTTGGCATATGCAGGTGCAAACTTTTTCCCCATGGCTGTGCCTTTAATCTGCAGGAAGTAGTTATCGTCAAATTGGAAATCATTCCTCTTAAGATTAATTTCCAACAGCTGAAGCAGCTCCTTCTCCGGCCTCTTTTTATCAGGATACTTAGCAAAGATGTTTTTGATGGCTAATATGCCCTCATCAATGTCAATATTGGTGTAGAGGCTGTCAATATCCATAGTGAAGAGGATAGATTGCTCTGGAATGTGGAGCTGCTTCACCTTGTGGACGAAATCGTAGGTGTCCTTAATGTAACTAGGGTGTCTAGTCGAGAGAGGAGTCAGGAAGTGATCTAGGTACTCAGCTGTGTAATAGGTTTCACTATCGCAATCGGACACTATTGGTCTCCCTGGTGGGATTACATGTGGAATACTCCACTTAGTGGGATCCTTGTGGATCTTGGGGAGCATATAGAACAATCTGGCCCTCGGTACAGAGTTACCCAGTAAATACTTCTTTTGTTTGAAGTTAATAAACTTTTTATCAACGAGTGATTGGATAATCTTAGCCACCAGGGGGATTGTATCGCGGAAAATGGGTTTAGAAAGCTTGGTGTAGTAAGTGCTGTCGTTAAGCTGTCTATAGCCCTCCCACAAATATTGAGACCGGTCCATGATGGTAATCGCACTGCCCTTATCTGCCGGTTTGATAACAATATGCTTGTTATGACAAAGACGTTTGAGAGCCTCTACTTCCGCAGGGAGGAGATTAGGTTTAACCGGAATAACCTTAAAATCAGTGTCAAACTGTGCAATGTCTGCCTTAATAAGTGCATTAACGGCTGGGTGGGTCTTTCCAGGAGGAGGAGACCAGGTGGATGCAGGCGTGAATGGCGGCGGTTCCGAGTCCGGTTTATCCTGAAAATACACAGCGAGTTTCAACTTCCTATGGTAAGTTTGTAGATCAAATCGAGACTGTTCTCTGACATGTTTGTGACAACCCTCTGTAGGGATGAAGGAGAGGCCCCTGTTCAACAAAGAGAATTCAGCCTCAGACAGTTTAAAGTTCTTAGCTAACACAATGACAGTTTTATTGTTCATAATGTTCGTGTTGCCAGAATCAGTCCTATTCCCCTCCTGATTAGACAGGTTTGTGGGGAAGTCTAGTTTAGGTACTTGATCCAGTGCTCGGAGACATTAACTGCCGTGGAGCGAGTCCAGTGGATCATGTCCCTTTCGGTATTAAAGTCTTGCTGGGGCAGAGCCTCAATGAACCCACAGTTGGTGGAGATGTGTTGGTTGAGGTGGGTCAGGAGGGTCTGCTCCTTGTGTGGGAGTGCTTTAGAAAAGTTCACCTCCGGGATCAGGATCTCAGCGTGAGGAAACCTAGTCTTGGTAGTCTTAAGGAGTTTTTGCAGTTCCTTAACAGCTGTTTCGCCGTTCAGCTGGCCCTTGTTGTTGAGGCCGAAGGAGAGGACCATCTTATCGACTGTCACGGTGCTTGTGGCAGTGGCGATGATGGCCTCTGCATGCTTGAGCGTGGCACCTGGGAAGCCGTCAATCTGCAGGTCCGGAATCGTGAAGGGCGGGAGTCTGGTGACGTTGGAGTCGCCTATGACGATCCACTTCTTCACGATATGTAGAGACCAGTATTGAAGCTTCTTGTTGGTGTTGCAGTGTCTAGTAGGCTTGCGTGCTCTGCTTTCAAGAGGGGAGAGACGAGGCAACTGGGTTTGCACAAGAGTCTTTTTTCTCCCTATAGGGGACACGTCCACCCCGGTCATGGGCAACAGTTTCTGGGTGAGCTTGGGTGGAGGAGGAGGAGGCGGAGGGGTGGACTGAGAGTCAGAGGAAATGTCCAGGAGGTCCGCTACATATAAATCCGCGTAGTCGGGGTCCACAGCCTCCATCTCTGAAGGGTCCTCCCGCTTAGTCTCCAGTGCCGGCTGCACAGTGTGTGAGTCCAAGGTCGTTTCCTCCCCCAGTTCCGATTCCAGTACCTCAATGATGTCCAGGTCCGGTCCCAGCACGCAGATGTTGGATGGAGAGGGGGCCCCAGGGGTCCGAGGGGGTCCGGGGGGGCCTCCGGTGTCCAAAGATGCGGTCAATCGGCTTGGGGTGGGTCTCCGGCGAATCCGTGGAGCAGGAGTCGGTGTCAGGGGGATGGTGATGTTCTCATCTTCCCCTTCTGGGGCGGCAAACCAGTCAGTGTTGGGCCCTGTAGGGGGGGTGTCCTTTTCCGGGGCGGCCCCCAGTGGCATAGGGGTAACCGCGTCGGCCTGGATGATGTTTGTGACAACAGTGGGTGGATTATGCACCTGTGGTGTTGTCAGGAGTACCCCCGGATGTGGGGGCGTGGTCCTGGGTGGGGCAGGATGCTGGGAGGGGCTCCGTTGGAGTCCCGGTCCTGCTGTGTCCTCGTGTGGTGGTTGTGGGGGTCTCGGAGGTCTCTGGAGGATCTCAGCTCCCGCCGTATGAGATGGTCGAGGACGTTGAGGGAGTCCCCGGACGGTCTCAGGTCCTGCAGAGTCGCTGCCGGTAGGTTGAGAAGGTCTCCGCGTTGTCCCTGGTCCCGCAGTACTCTTAGCCGATAGTTGTGGAGGTCTCTGGGAGGTAACAGGTCCCGCAGTCCTTCTAGTAGGCTGTGTAGGGGATCCCCGCGAGGTCACCGGTGGCTCAGACCGTGTTCTGAGGGACGTGATGATGTGGTCGATGGCGGTTCCGTCTGGAACGATGTCATCGTCCTCGTCGGTGGTTTCGTGGAGCGTCAGGAACGCTGCCAGCATAGTCTCAGCCCTTTGCAGGGTTTCAGGTAGGAGGCGGTTGCCCAAGCTGCGTCTGGCCCAGATGGTCGCCACCTGGAGGGGGTCCTGGTACTCAAGAGTAGAGAGAGACACAAACTGCGCAATTTCCGTTTCTAGCGCGCTTTGGTAGTGTTCGCGTAGGATAGTTAAAGTGGAACTTTCCCAGTTGTTAGCGTTATCCTGTATGCGTTTAGTGGTCTCGTCGGTAGGTGCTGATGGTTTAATACACGTAATAAGGTTTTTTGTCGTGCGGGATATAGTGACGGGGGCATCCCGTTCAGAGACGTTCTTAAGGTGGTGTACGGCTTTAATAAACCTATAAAGGATACGGACCTTAACCGTGAAGTCCGGGTCTGTGGAAAGAGGTCTATCCGCGCGAGTGTCTGCGCGTGATGGGGCCTGACGTGGATTACGTTGTGGTTTCCGCTTGTAACGTGATCTAGTTTTACGTTGTGGTCCCCGGCGTGTTTCACGTCTATTGAGGTTTCCCTCCTCTCGATGTTGTGGACGGTGTTGGTCACGTCCCTGTGGGTTATTAGGTCTAACTGTATCATAACAATATTGTCGTTGATGAATAAAGTCACGTGTGTTGCGTTCATTACGGTACATAGTTGTGTTACGATCCGGATAAACATCCCGGGGGCGTTTCCTATGAACGGGTCGGTGTTGGGTCGTGTTATGTGTGTCATACACGTAGGAAGGACGGTGGCGGTCTGGGGAGTCCCTACTGGTCATCCGTGGGGGGACATCTACGCGCGTGGCCACGTCATCGATCCGTACGGTCGGGTTATGTGGACGTTGCGAGTAACGGTTCCGGTTAACGGGTACAGCCTGCTTATGTGGCGAACGGTATCGGTCAGGGGATTCCCACCGGGATGTGCGTCGGGGGACGTCGTCACGCTGGACTTCATCGTTGTCACGTAAGACGGGCGTATGGCCTTGTACACGTGGCGGGTAATATTCGTCCCGTGTTCTATCCGCGTCTCGTACGGGAGAAGGACGGCGGAGACTGGGGAATTCCCGCCTGTACTGGCGTCGGGGAGAAGCTTCCCGTACAGTTACGTCATTATCACGGACAATATCCGCGTAGGACGGTTGATAACGGTGTCGAGAGTCATGCCTGGGAGAAGGCTGACGTTCGCGGTGTGGCTGGCGGCCACGACGGCGTTGAACTACTGTCCAACCTTCATCTCTGTCTCGTTCGAGAATAGTCATAATGACGGAGCAGTGAATAAACGATGAATAACGATGAATTAGCGGTGAAATAGCAATGAATTAGCAACAGATAGCGTAGCATAAATTAGCTTTGGGCCCCGTGGCTAACACGCTAATAAAACAGCACGTGTAAAGCCCTAATGGCGAGCGACACTGTGTCTGCAATAGAGCGTACTCACGCGGGCGGAGAAGGACAAGTTATGTGGTCGACGTTTCGGTTCTGTAGCAGAACCTTCTTCAGGAGATAACTTGTCAATTTTAAAGAAAGGAATGATGAAAGAGCTCATGTAGAAAGTCCGGTAATTGTGCAGCTACGGTGCGTGGTGAGTAGTACATCCATTAAGGTGTGAGTGTCTCTCGCGGTCAATGCAGGTAAATACACCTTTAAGACGGTAACTGAGCCGCCATTTTGACAGGAGCGCGCCATTAATTATGGGTAATGTTGTCTTTCACAGGAAATCGGGGTGGCGGAGCTCCGTGGATCCAGAGTCTCCCCGCAGGTCCCGACAGGGAGCTAAAGTGTCAGCGGTTTCCTGGAAGAGAGCTAAAAAGCACGTTTAGGCATACAACATGGATATAGTATATATATATATATATTTTTTTATATATATATATCTGTGTGTATACACATATATATGTATGTGTGTGGGAGAATAATAATAATAATACATACATGTATTTATTTATTAATTATTCTACTATAAGTAGTTGTTTTATAAATGTATAAATAAATAAATAAATAAATAAATGGTTATAGTATCCATGTGTTGTCCTGGTGTGTGTTTTTTATTTAAGAGTGCCCACATGCAATGGATGGCGGTGTGTGGTTAGGTTCAGGGATGATGAGCTACTCAGTGAACCCCAAACCCACCGGGTCGTCCTCCAGGTCGTGTGACCGAGGTCAGACGGGTGGAGGAGGATCCGTCCTTCCCTGTAATTAGGGTTAGGCGTGGGGATGGAGTGGTTAGGGTTAGGGAAAGCGGACAGGGTTAGGTGTCTCACTTCCTGGTCCCCCGGGGATCTGGATTGGGGTGTAATTGGGTCCGAATTGGGTGTGGGGCCTATAATTAAGGTTTAGGAGTGGGTCCGAATGACTATGGGGGCCTGTGACTTAGGTTTGGGCGTGGGTTCAGATTAGTGGGAGGCTGTGTAGAGTGTGTGTGTTACCACTGCCGCTGCCGGAGGGGGAGGGCCGCCCCGGAGGCTCACAGCCGGAGGCGCGGGCTGGTTAGGTGAAGGAAGGGGTAGTGGACTCCACCGCTGCGAAGCAGCGGCGGAGTCCGATGCACTGTCCATCGACGGCTGGTCACCCCCGGCACGACCCATCCCTCGTCGCAGCTGGGCAGCGGTCACCTCTCATTCAGGCCTCCCGGGTGTGTCGTGCCAAGCCTGGCGATCCACTCCTTCTCACACCGGCGTCGTTGTGCCGTGGTCCAGTTCAGGTCACACTGGACCACCGTGGCTCTCACCGCTTCCCAGCCGTGGAGGATGAAATGGTGGACCAGGTGAGTGTGTGTGCATTTACGTCTGAGGACGTTGTAGCGATGTTGAGTGAACCTGGTGAGAAGGGTGTTAGAGGTTTCCCCGACATATTGTAGCCCACAGTTTGTGCACATGATAACATAGACACAGTTTTTGCTCTTCACACACCCATAAAAGAGCGTTTTATGTATGTCATTGTTGTGTGTGTTTTTTAACCACGTGATGTGTTTAAAAAAACGGGCTAACACAGGTGTCCTGGGGGGATTTAACTCTCTAAGTTTAGCCTTGACTAATTTGTCTTGCAGGTTCCTGTTCCGTCTGTAAGCTGCTATTATTCTGTGATCCTGCAGTAGTTTGCTGTCCCTGGAAAACACAGAAAACGACTCTTTCGTCATGGTAACAAGCTTTACAGTGGACGGTGAGTAGGTTACAATAAAAGGGTTAGGGTTAGGGTTAGGGTTAGGGTTAGGGTTAGGGTTAGGGTTAGGGTTAGGGTTAGGGTTAGGGTTAGGGTTAGGGTTAGGGTTAGGGTTAGGGTTAGGGTTAGGGTTAGGGTTAGGGTTAGGGTTAGGGTTAGGGTTAGGGTTAGGGTTAGGGTTAGGGTTAGGGTTAGGGTTAGGGTTAGGGTTAGGGTTAGGGTTAGGGTTAGGGTTAGGGGTTAGGGTTAGGGTTAGGGTTAGGGTTAGGGTTAGGGTTAGGGTTAGGGTTAGGGTTAGGGGTTAGGGTTAGGGTTAGGGTTAGGGTTAGGGGTTAGGGTTAGGGTTAGGGTTAGGGGTTAGGGTTAGGGTTAGGGTTAGGGTTAGGGTTAGGGTTAGGGTTAGGGTTAGGGTTAGGGTTAGGGTTAGGGTTAGGGTTAGGGTTAGGGTTAGGGTTAGGGTTAGGGTTAGGGTTAGGGTTAGGGTTAGGGTTAGGGTTAGGGTTAGGGTTAGGGTTAGGGTTAGGGTTAGGGTTAGGGTTAGGGTTAGGGTTAGGGTTAGGGTTAGGGTTAGGGTTAGGGTTAGGGTTAGGGTTAGGGTTAGGGTTAGGTATTAGGCTGGAAAAGGGTATGTCGCGGCGACATATGCAAATAGCGTCCGCTAGGAATGTCGTAGAGAGCTGAAAGTAAGAAATGAGCATCGTTCAGACAATTTTCTATCATGGGGGGGGCACTTCAAAAGTCGGACTTCCGGTGTCCCTAGCTCGTGACCGGAAGTAGTAGACCGGAAGTGGGTGGTGTCCACTCAAAGGTCTGGCCGAGACGAGTCCATAGACGTCTGAACCATCTCCGTGGCACTTAGCGTTGGCGAGATATAGCGGGATGTCGTTCCCCCATAGACTCCCATGTTAAATGGATGTCGTCCTTGAAAAACTCCTAAGTGTTTTGTCGTTGTATGGGTAGGGGACATTGCAGAAACCACTGAGGAGCATGAATCAGGCAATTTCCTTTCCTTTGAAAACGCGGACCGGAAGTGGCCGTGTCTCGGCCGGGGAGGGTCCGCGAGCCTCATGTTGGGTGTCCACGTGTAGGTCTGGCCGAGACGAGTCCATAGACATCTGAACCATCCCCGTGGCACGTACCGTTGGCGAGATACCGCGAGATGTCGTTCCCCCATAGACTCCCATGTTAAATGGATGTCGGCCTTGAAAAGTTCCTAAGTGTTTTGTCGTTGTATGGAAAGGGGACATCCCAGAGACCACTTAGGAGCATGAATCAGGCAATTTTATTTTCTTGTAAAACGCGGACCGGAAGTGGCCGTATCTCGGCCCAGGAAGGTCCCGCGGACCTCATGTTGGGTGTCTAAGTGAAGGTCTGGCCGAGACGAGTCCATAGATGTCTGAACCATCTCCGTGGCACGTACCGTTGGCGAGATACCGCGAGATGTCGCTCCCCCATAGACTCCCATGTTAAATGGATGTCCCCCCTTGAAAAACGACCAAGTGTTTTGGAATAACGTGTCTCCAGAACATGCATAGGAGCACGTTTCAGGCCATTTGGAGTCGAATGGTCCCTATATTGGCATGTGCCATGTGTCAGACACTTAGGGTTAGGATGAGAGGTTCCTGGTAGGGTTATATATAGTAAGTGGGCCGTGTTGGGTGTCCACGTGTAGGTCTGGCCGAGACGAGTCCATAGACATCTGAACCATCCCCGTGGCACGTACCGTTGGCGAGATACCGCGAGATGTCGTTCCCCCATAGACTCCCATGTTAAATGGATGTCGGCCTTGAAAAGTTCCTAAGTGTTTTGTCGTTGTATGGAAAGGGGACATCCCAGAGACCACTTAGGAGCATGAATCAGGCAATTTTATTTTCTTGTAAAACGCGGACCGGAAGTGGCCGTATCTCGGCCCAGGAAGGTCCCGCGGACCTCATGTTGGGTGTCTAAGTGAAGGTCTGGCCGAGACGAGTCCATAGATGTCTGAACCATCTCCGTGGCACGTACCGTTGGCGAGATACCGCGAGATGTCGCTCCCCCATAGACTCCCATGTTAAATGGATGTCCCCCCTTGAAAAACGACCAAGTGTTTTGGAATAACGTGTCTCCAGAACATGCATAGGAGCACGTTTCAGGCCATTTGGAGTCGAATGGTCCCTATATTGGCATGTGCCATGTGTCAGACACTTAGGGTTAGGATGAGAGGTTCCTGGTAGGGTTATATATAGTAAGTGGGCCGTGTTGGGTGTCCACGTGTAGGTCTGGCCGAGACGAGTCCATAGACATCTGAACCATCCCCGTGGGGTTAGGGTTAGGGTTAGGGTTAGGGTTAGGGTTAGGGTTAGGGTTAGGGTTAGGGTTAGGGTTAGGGTTAGGGTTAGGGTTAGGGTTAGGGTTAGGGTTAGGGTTAGGGTTAGGGTTAGGGTTAGGTATTAGGCTGGAAAAGGGTATGTCGCGGCGACATATGCAAATAGCGTCCGCTAGGAATGTCGTAGAGAGCTGAAAGTAAGAAATGAGCATCGTTCAGACAATTTTCTATCATGGGGGGGGCACTTCAAAAGTCGGACTTCCGGTGTCCCTAGCTCGTGACCGGAAGTAGTAGACCGGAAGTGGGTGGTGTCCACTCAAAGGTCTGGCCGAGACGAGTCCATAGACGTCTGAACCATCTCCGTGGCACTTAGCGTTGGCGAGATATAGCGGGATGTCGTTCCCCCATAGACTCCCATGTTAAATGGATGTCGTCCTTGAAAAACTCCTAAGTGTTTTGTCGTTGTATGGGTAGGGGACATTGCAGAAACCACTGAGGAGCATGAATCAGGCAATTTCCTTTCCTTTGAAAACGCGGACCGGAAGTGGCCGTGTCTCGGCCGGGGAGGGTCCGCGAGCCTCATGTTGGGTGTCCACGTGTAGGTCTGGCCGAGACGAGTCCATAGACATCTGAACCATCCCCGTGGCACGTACCGTTGGCGAGATACCGCGAGATGTCGTTCCCCCATAGACTCCCATGTTAAATGGATGTCGGCCTTGAAAAGTTCCTAAGTGTTTTGTCGTTGTATGGAAAGGGGACATCCCAGAGACCACTTAGGAGCATGAATCAGGCAATTTTATTTTCTTGTAAAACGCGGACCGGAAGTGGCCGTATCTCGGCCCAGGAAGGTCCCGCGGACCTCATGTTGGGTGTCTAAGTGAAGGTCTGGCCGAGACGAGTCCATAGATGTCTGAACCATCTCCGTGGCACGTACCGTTGGCGAGATACCGCGAGATGTCGCTCCCCCATAGACTCCCATGTTAAATGGATGTCCCCCCTTGAAAAACGACCAAGTGTTTTGGAATAACGTGTCTCCAGAACATGCATAGGAGCACGTTTCAGGCCATTTGGAGTCGAATGGTCCCTATATTGGCATGTGCCATGTGTCAGACACTTAGGGTTAGGATGAGAGGTTCCTGGTAGGGTTATATATAGTAAGTGGGCCGTGTTGGGTGTCCACGTGTAGGTCTGGCCGAGACGAGTCCATAGACATCTGAACCATCCCCGTGGCACGTACCGTTGGCGAGATACCGCGAGATGTCGTTCCCCCATAGACTCCCATGTTAAATGGATGTCGGCCTTGAAAAGTTCCTAAGTGTTTTGTCGTTGTATGGAAAGGGGACATCCCAGAGACCACTTAGGAGCATGAATCAGGCAATTTTATTTTCTTGTAAAACGCGGACCGGAAGTGGCCGTATCTCGGCCCAGGAAGGTCCCGCGGACCTCATGTTGGGTGTCTAAGTGAAGGTCTGGCCGAGACGAGTCCATAGATGTCTGAACCATCTCCGTGGCACGTACCGTTGGCGAGATACCGCGAGATGTCGCTCCCCCATAGACTCCCATGTTAAATGGATGTCCCCCCTTGAAAAACGACCAAGTGTTTTGGAATAACGTGTCTCCAGAACATGCATAGGAGCACGTTTCAGGCCATTTGGAGTCGAATGGTCCCTATATTGGCATGTGCCATGTGTCAGACACTTAGGGTTAGGATGAGAGGTTCCTGGTAGGGTTATATATAGTAAGTGGGCCGTGTTGGGTGTCCACGTGTAGGTCTGGCCGAGACGAGTCCATAGACATCTGAACCATCCCCGTGGGGTTAGGGTTAGGGTTAGGGTTAGGGTTAGGGTTAGGGTTAGGGTTAGGGTTAGGGTTAGGGTTAGGGTTAGGGTTAGGGTTAGGGTTAGGTATTAGGCTGGAAAAGGGTATGTCGCGGCGACATATGCAAATAGCGTCCGCTAGGAATGTCGTAGAGAGCTGAAAGTAAGAAATGAGCATCGTTCAGACAATTTTCTATCATGGGGGGGGCACTTCAAAAGTCGGACTTCCGGTGTCCCTAGCTCGTGACCGGAAGTAGTAGACCGGAAGTGGGTGGTGTCCACTCAAAGGTCTGGCCGAGACGAGTCCATAGACGTCTGAACCATCTCCGTGGCACTTAGCGTTGGCGAGATATAGCGGGATGTCGTTCCCCCATAGACTCCCATGTTAAATGGATGTCGTCCTTGAAAAACTCCTAAGTGTTTTGTCGTTGTATGGGTAGGGGACATTGCAGAAACCACTGAGGAGCATGAATCAGGCAATTTCCTTTCCTTTGAAAACGCGGACCGGAAGTGGCCGTGTCTCGGCCGGGGAGGGTCCGCGAGCCTCATGTTGGGTGTCCACGTGTAGGTCTGGCCGAGACGAGTCCATAGACATCTGAACCATCCCCGTGGCACGTACCGTTGGCGAGATACCGCGAGATGTCGTTCCCCCATAGACTCCCATGTTAAATGGATGTCGGCCTTGAAAAGTTCCTAAGTGTTTTGTCGTTGTATGGAAAGGGGACATCCCAGAGACCACTTAGGAGCATGAATCAGGCAATTTTATTTTCTTGTAAAACGCGGACCGGAAGTGGCCGTATCTCGGCCCAGGAAGGTCCCGCGGACCTCATGTTGGGTGTCTAAGTGAAGGTCTGGCCGAGACGAGTCCATAGATGTCTGAACCATCTCCGTGGCACGTACCGTTGGCGAGATACCGCGAGATGTCGCTCCCCCATAGACTCCCATGTTAAATGGATGTCCCCCCTTGAAAAACGACCAAGTGTTTTGGAATAACGTGTCTCCAGAACATGCATAGGAGCACGTTTCAGGCCATTTGGAGTCGAATGGTCCCTATATTGGCATGTGCCATGTGTCAGACACTTAGGGTTAGGATGAGAGGTTCCTGGTAGGGTTATATATAGTAAGTGGGCCGTGTTGGGTGTCCACGTGTAGGTCTGGCCGAGACGAGTCCATAGACATCTGAACCATCCCCGTGGCACGTACCGTTGGCGAGATACCGCGAGATGTCGTTCCCCCATAGACTCCCATGTTAAATGGATGTCGGCCTTGAAAAGTTCCTAAGTGTTTTGTCGTTGTATGGAAAGGGGACATCCCAGAGACCACTTAGGAGCATGAATCAGGCAATTTTATTTTCTTGTAAAACGCGGACCGGAAGTGGCCGTATCTCGGCCCAGGAAGGTCCCGCGGACCTCATGTTGGGTGTCTAAGTGAAGGTCTGGCCGAGACGAGTCCATAGATGTCTGAACCATCTCCGTGGCACGTACCGTTGGCGAGATACCGCGAGATGTCGCTCCCCCATAGACTCCCATGTTAAATGGATGTCCCCCCTTGAAAAACGACCAAGTGTTTTGGAATAACGTGTCTCCAGAACATGCATAGGAGCACGTTTCAGGCCATTTGGAGTCGAATGGTCCCTATATTGGCATGTGCCATGTGTCAGACACTTAGGGTTAGGATGAGAGGTTCCTGGTAGGGTTATATATAGTAAGTGGGCCGTGTTGGGTGTCCACGTGTAGGTCTGGCCGAGACGAGTCCATAGACATCTGAACCATCCCCGTGGCACGTACCGTTGGCGAGATACCGCGAGATGTCGTTCCCCCATAGACTCCCATGTTAAATGGATGTCGGCCTTGAAAAGTTCCTAAGTGTTTTGTCGTTGTATGGAAAGGGGACATCCCAGAGACCACTTAGGAGCATGAATCAGGCAATTTTATTTTCTTGTAAAACGCGGACCGGAAGTGGCCGTATCTCGGCCCAGGAAGGTCCCGCGGACCTCATGTTGGGTGTCTAAGTGAAGGTCTGGCCGAGACGAGTCCATAGATGTCTGAACCATCTCCGTGGCACGTACCGTTGGCGAGATACCGCGAGATGTCGCTCCCCCATAGACTCCCATGTTAAATGGATGTCCCCCCTTGAAAAACGACCAAGTGTTTTGGAATAACGTGTCTCCAGAACATGCATAGGAGCACGTTTCAGGCCATTTGGAGTCGAATGGTCCCTATATTGGCATGTGCCATGTGTCAGACACTTAGGGTTAGGATGAGAGGTTCCTGGTAGGGTTATATATAGTAAGTGGGCCGTGTTGGGTGTCCACGTGTAGGTCTGGCCGAGACGAGTCCATAGACATCTGAACCATCCCCGTGGCACGTACCGTTGGCGAGATACCGCGAGATGTCGTTCCCCCATAGACTCCCATGTTAAATGGATGTCGGCCTTGAAAAGTTCCTAAGTGTTTTGTCGTTGTATGGAAAGGGGACATCCCAGAGACCACTTAGGAGCATGAATCAGGCAATTTTATTTTCTTGTAAAACGCGGACCGGAAGTGGCCGTATCTCGGCCCAGGAAGGTCCCGCGGACCTCATGTTGGGTGTCTAAGTGAAGGTCTGGCCGAGACGAGTCCATAGATGTCTGAACCATCTCCGTGGCACGTACCGTTGGCGAGATACCGCGAGATGTCGCTCCCCCATAGACTCCCATGTTAAATGGATGTCCCCCCTTGAAAAACGACCAAGTGTTTTGGAATAACGTGTCTCCAGAACATGCATAGGAGCACGTTTCAGGCCATTTGGAGTCGAATGGTCCCTATATTGGCATGTGCCATGTGTCAGACACTTAGGGTTAGGATGAGAGGTTCCTGGTAGGGTTATATATAGTAAGTGGGCCGTGTTGGGTGTCCACGTGTAGGTCTGGCCGAGACGAGTCCATAGACATCTGAACCATCCCCGTGGCACGTACCGTTGGCGAGATACCGCGAGATGTCGTTCCCCCATAGACTCCCATGTTAAATGGATGTCGGCCTTGAAAAGTTCCTAAGTGTTTTGTCGTTGTATGGAAAGGGGACATCCCAGAGACCACTTAGGAGCATGAATCAGGCAATTTTATTTTCTTGTAAAACGCGGACCGGAAGTGGCCGTATCTCGGCCCAGGAAGGTCCCGCGGACCTCATGTTGGGTGTCTAAGTGAAGGTCTGGCCGAGACGAGTCCATAGATGTCTGAACCATCTCCGTGGCACGTACCGTTGGCGAGATACCGCGAGATGTCGCTCCCCCATAGACTCCCATGTTAAATGGATGTCCCCCCTTGAAAAACGACCAAGTGTTTTGGAATAACGTGTCTCCAGAACATGCATAGGAGCACGTTTCAGGCCATTTGGAGTCGAATGGTCCCTATATTGGCATGTGCCATGTGTCAGACACTTGGTGATATTTTGGGTTTGGGTTGGGGTTGGGTTGGGTCTTGGGTTTGTGTTGGTGTTAGGGTTTTGGGTTGTATTTTGGGTTTAGTTTTGGGTCAGGTAGTTAGGGTTAAGATGAGAGGTTCCTGGTAGGGTTATATATAGTAAGTGGGCCGTGTTGGGTGTCCACGTGTAGGTCTGGCCGAGACGAGTCCATAGACATCTGAACCATCCCCGTGGCACGTACCGTTGGCGAGATACCGCGAGATGTCGTTCCCCCATAGACTCCCATGTTAAATGGATGTCGGCCTTGAAAAGTTCCTAAGTGTTTTGTCGTTGTATGGAAAGGGGACATCCCAGAGACCACTTAGGAGCATGAATCAGGCAATTTTATTTTCTTGTAAAACGCGGACCGGAAGTGGCCGTGTCTCGGCCGGGGAGGGTCCGCGGACCTCATGTTGGGTGTCCACGTGAAGGTCTGGCCGAGACGAGTCCATAGATGTCTGAACCATCCCCGTGGCACGTACCGTTGGCGAGATACCGCGAGATGTCGTTCCCCCATAGACTCCCATGTTAAATGGATGTCGGCCTTGAAAAGTTACTAAGTGTTTTGTCGTTCTATGGAAAGACGACATCCCAGAGACCACTTAGGAGCATGAATCAGGCCATTTTATTTTCTTGGAAAACGCGGACCGGAAGTGGCCCGTATCTCGGCCTTGGAAGGTCCGCGAGCCTCATGTTTGGTGTCCACGTGTAGGTCTGGTCGAGACGAGTCCATAGGCGAGATATCGCTAGATGTCGCACCCATGCAGCTGTCAATGAGAAAACGAGTGAATCAAGGGATGATAAGTTCCTAACTTTGGACAGGAAGGTGCTAGACTCATGAAACCAACGTGTGTGGATAGCTGAGGACCTAAGCTTTCCGACGATACCAGGTCTGACGCTACTTTCTCAAGATAAGGGGGCGTGGCCTCGAAAGAAGGCTAAATCGGCTGTATCTCAAGAACGGTAAGTCAGAAAAATACGAGACACACACCAGCGTGTTCAGCGTGGTCGAATTATGGGGAAAGACGTCGGGTCCGACAGTGTCCGACCTTCCCTTCAACCTTCCCTCTGCAAGTTCATATCTCTGGCTAGGAATGTGCTAGAGACGTGAGGCCACGTTCTACGGACAGCTACGGACCTCAGCTATCCAGAAACCGGACCGGACCGCAATTCGCCATATCTCGGCCCAGGACGGTCCGCGAACCTCATGTTTGCGCTCGGATTGGTTTTTCGGCCAAAGCTTCGCCCCCTTTTGACGCAGGGAGTCGGGCCCGGTATCGATCGACGCGGCTCGACGAGAGGAAAAAGAATTGTCAAGGCCCGTGTCTGTACGATACTCCCATCGGAAGTTATTCAACAAAAACCTATTCGCGGGTGGTTTTTCGGCTCTTGCCTCGCCCCACTTTGACGCAGGGAGTCGGGGCCGGCACCAATCGACGCGGCTCGACGAGAGGAAAAAGAATTGTCAAGGCCCGTGTCTGTAGGATACTCCCATCGGAAGTTATTCAACAAAAACCTATTCGCGGGTGGTTTTTCGGCTCTTGCCTCGCCCCACTTTGACGCAGGGAGTCGGGGCCGGCACCAATCGACGCGGCTCGACGAGAGGAAAACGAATTGTCAAGGCCCGTGTCTGTAGGATACTCCCATCGGAAGTTATTCAACAAAAACCTATTTCGGTTTTTGTTTTTCGGACCTAGAGGCTCGTGCGTGGTACCAATCGACGCGGCTCGACGAGACGAACAAGGAATGGCCTCACACGTGTCTCTAGCACATTCCTGTGAGGAGATATAAGCGTTTAAAGATATAATCACACATGAAAGACAGTTAACTTATTTTTCTCGCATTTTTTTCTCGAAAAAAACAGAAAATAGACTTTCATCTCTCATTTCGGCTCTGAACCACCTAGAGACTAGCTGTTTGTTTCTCTGCTCCCCATTTTGCATCCTGCATCCAACAATGACTGAGTTAATGGAGATAGCGGAGGACAATGCCCGTCATTTCATTGACGGCGTGGCTGGGGAAGGGGGGGACATGGAGAAGTTCCTAGAAAACCAGGAACTTCGCTTCCCCCTCTTCCCAGCCAGGATTG
The DNA here is from genome assembly GCF_963514095.1 of Eutrigla gurnardus. Lineage (NCBI taxonomy): Eukaryota > Metazoa > Chordata > Actinopteri > Perciformes > Triglidae > Eutrigla > Eutrigla gurnardus. The sequence goes on from NW_028155497.1 coordinate 103,664, forward strand.
ACTGGGATGATGGGCTGATGGAGGTCACCACTGATGTCGATGGGTTGGTGGTTGAGTTGGCCCAGCTGAGTGGCCTGAAGCTGAGGCTGAATTACCTCACCCTCCCTCCAGTGACTGTGCTCATCACCAGGCCACATTACCACCAGCTCAAAAAGCATGTGGACTGGCGGGGCAAGTCTAACAAGTTCAGGGAGGCGTTCCAGAGGTGCCGCGGCGTCTGCCTGGGACACCTCGACGGCGGCTACCTCTTGAACGCCACTCTGATCCCCACAAAAGAGGACAAATTGCTGCTGTTCGACTCAGAGGTTGTCCTGGCCCTATGCATGCGTCATTTTAATGACGTACGACGTAAGTTCTCTGAGGCTCTTCTAAAGCTTGGCCCGGTGGACATGTCCCGCCCCACCCTGCAGAAAAACCACCTGAGCAACCCGTCCAGCTTCAACATCCTCAAGGACGACCAAGATTTCATCCTTGGCTTGCTGGACAGGGTGCTCAGGGAGGTGTCAGTGGACGGGGTGGGACTAATGCTCACCGTGTCCAAGTTTGGTCAGAAGAGCCCCAGCGCATTAAAGGTCAGGGCAATCACTGATGTCCAAAATGTCCTGGGTGTGTCTGTGCATTTTGCTGCCAACGTCAGGGCACGGTCCCCCAACCTTCACGTGATGTGGTCCAGGAGTGCCCTGGCCACCAACGTGGGGGGAGGGGGTACCTTTTACCCTGCTTTGAGTTGTGCTGAGGCTGCCAACTACCAGAGCGCCATAGACGGCAAGCGAGCTGACGGTGGTGCTTCCGACCGGTGGAAGACGGTTGTTCGTGGGGGGTCGGTGAGGACTGGGCAACTTAACTTTGTCCAGGCCTACACTGACTCCCCACATACCCACATCACCATGAGGTGGAAGCATCCCGTCAGCGGGTCTGTGAGCACACTTGGCGTGCTCCACAAGGACACAAACCAGGCCCTTGTGACTCGGGCCAGGGAGTACATCGGCCTGGTTCGTGACCTGCATGCCAAGTGTGTCTCCACCCTCACCTGTCGTCTAGAGGTTGTCCACCTCTTTAGGCAGCCCAGCATACCCCCCGTTGTCAAGGCCAATGAGGTGCTCCATGTTGACGCCCTGATGGCACTGATGTATGTCGAGCCCATGGTCGTCCCCTTCCTGGACCAGCCGGACGGCCATGGGTTCGTCCGCGTCGTCAGGGACAGCATTGGACACCTCCTTGGCATCCTGGAGGGCCATTTCAGGGCCTCCAGGGGACGTGGGGGGTTCAAGGCTGCGTGGCAGTCGTTCCAGGCGGAGTGCGCGCTGGAGGAGATAGTGTACGGCCACACACTAGCTCCTTCAGACGCGCAGCTATCCAAAGTCCTAGGGACCTCCGCCAATAAGGAAAAAAGCCTGACGAACTCGCGGGGGTTCCTAGGACTTTGCCCCTGGAACGCTGCCACCGCCGAGGTGACTCCCCCCCCGTTGCAGCACTGGACGGGCGACAGGCGCAACGTGGAGCGGATCTTCCGGCTCTTCCCCCTGTCGGAGTGCCTCGGGGCCTCCGACACAGACATCGGGGAGTGTTTGTGGGATGTGCTCCTCAAAGACCTGAGAGAGGACAGGCACTATGTCACTCTCTCAGGTCTTTGCAAGAAGGAAACACCCGACTGGGGCAAGGTGGTGGGTTCCTGCCAGCTCGACAGCCTCTTGGGGAAAGTGGTGGAGAAGAACACCTGCCCTTTCCCCAAGGTCTTTGACAGGGCTAAGGCCTTGGTCACTGAAGCAGGCAGGGACCCACTGACTTGCCTCAAGCTCGCCTTCACGACCCTCAAGATCTTGTGGTTCCCCTCTGTCCGGGTCTGGCAGACCAAGAACCCACGTGCTGTATGGGATAAAAAATCTTACGAGCAGGTGCTGGGAGTGGGTCAGCTTGCGTCAGCGGTGGCACGTCTGGGCAACATCCAGCATTTTGTCCTGGATGAGATGGAACGCCAGAGCCTGATCTTCTCCTTGAGGATTGAGAGACTTAGGGAGGTGGAACTGCCATGGCTCGAGAAGAGTGAGCGCCGCCTCCCTAAGGACCTCGATCCAAAAGGAAAGGTCAAGGTTCTGACGTTCCTGTCCTCAGTTGCCTTACTGGAAAACGGGCAATACGTTTCCTTTGAGGCCATGAGGACCCTCCGGGACAGCCTGCCGCTGACGCAGGCGAGGATGCAGGAGCTGCTGCTGTTAAGCAAGTACATCCTGCCGAAAGGGACTCCCTTCACTCTGTGGAAGGTGCATGAAACAATCCCCACACGACTGAAGCAGACCCAACCAGCAGCTCCTGCACACCCACTCCCACCAGTCAAGCGCCCCAGGACAGAGGGGGATGAGGAGGAGGAGGAGGACACCCGTGATGTCCAGGAGGTTCCCGAGGAAGAACCGGCTGCTCCCGCAGCGCCTCCCCAGGTGGTCAAGTTCATGCCACTTGACAGGAAGGCACGCTGGACGCCTCAGGAGCTGGCACAGATCACGTCCGACCCCACCCAAGTGGCTAATCAGGCGTACAAGGCCTACCTCAAGTGGTGTGAGGAGAAACAAATACCTGCCCGCTCTTACACAGCGTTTAAAAGGCAGAGGGAGCGCTACCTGAAGAGCTCTGCCAAGTAGTTTTGTCGATTGCCGTTTTTATTTTGATTTTCAAACACACCCACACACCCAAAAAACACACTTATATAAATAGACACACACACTGCATCCACGACATTTATACACATTTATTGGTACATTCTCACACACACATACATAAACACACACTGCATGCACGACACTTACACACTTTTATCTATACATTATTTGTTATTAAAAAAAAAAAAAAAAAACCCTCACATGGACTCTGCCTTGACGTGGCGTGGGGGCTTGAGTGGCCTACAATGGGTCCAGACCAAAGAGTCCAATCGTATCGGTGTAATAAGAAAATGAGTGAATCAAGGGATGATAAGTTCCTAACTTTGGACAGGAAGGTGCTAGACTCATGAAACCAACGTGTGTGGATAGCTGAGGACCTAAGCTTTCCAACGATATAAGGTCCGACGTCACTTTCGAACAGGAAGTGGACTGGATTTTCAAAATAAAGGCTAAGACGGCTGTAACGGGAGAACGGTAAGTGCTAGAGACTTGCAATAAATTTCTCTGAATAGCTGAGGAGCGTAGCTTTCCAACGACACCAAGTCCGACGTCACTTTCGAACAGGAAGTGGACTGGATTTTCAAAATAAAGGCTAAGACGGCTGTAACGGGAGAACGGTAAGTGCTAGAGACTTGCAATAAATTTCTCTGAATAGCTGAGGAGCGTAGCTTTCCAACGACACCAAGTCCGACGTCACTTTCGAACAGAGGATTTTCAAGGTAAGTGAAAAATGTCAGTGATTGTGCAAGATGCTGGACTGTTTGGTTGTGCTTCAGTAGTCTTGTGGACTCTAGGGATTGGGTGTACCTAGCTGGTTTACTGCTGTTTGGTGAGGCAGTAGTAGACCCGTCTGGTACACTCAATCCCTAGAGTCCACAAGACAACCGAGGCACGTAAGCCCCCACGCCACGACAAGGCAAGTCCATGTGGGAGATTATTTTTTTTGATTTTTTTTTTTTATACTTTTTTTTTTTATTTTTATTGTTTTTTAAAGGAACTATATACATGTATGTGCCAATAAAAGTGTTATGGGATTGTGTCCTGTCTTTTCTTGTGGGTGCGGTATGTGTCAATAAAAGTGAGATGAGTGGGTGCAGTGTGTGTGTGTAAGTGTGTGTGTCTGTGTGTGTGTGTGTGTAGAAACATAAAAAAATCCCCCTCACTCCTCTCTGAAGAACCTGTTCAGAAGATCGTAAAACATAAAAAAAATCCCCCTCACTCCTCTCTGTAGAACCTGTTCAGAAGATTGTAAAACATAAAAAAAATCCCCCTCACTCCTCTCTGAAGAACCTGTTCAGAAGATCGTAAAACATAAAAAAAAATCCCCCTCACTCCTCTCTGTAGAACCTGTTCAGAAGATCGTGATAGTCAGGTTGCTCAGGTGAGGAAGGCGGTGTTCTGTCAAGGGCAGGATAATAAGCCTGTTCTACCTCATCCTCTGACTCAGTCGTGGAAGATGGGGTGCTTTCCCTGGCATCCCAATAAAAATTATTCTGCCACCTAAGTGGGAGAGGCAGCGGACTAAGGGGGAGATGCAAAAATCCCCTATCATCATCTGAGGAGTGGGCAGAGAGGGTGTAGGACATTTCAGAGATGGTGAAGGAGATGTGAGAGACGTGGGTGTCAGAGAGGGAGATGGAGCTGTCAGAGATGGAGATGGAGCTGTCAGAGAAGGTGGTGGAGTCATCATTATCATTGTCATCATCAGCGTCGTCATCATCGTCATCATCAGGAGAGGGTGGGTCAGCAGCAGCAAACCTCTTAGGGGGTGGGGGGTCGCCTGACCCCCCTCCTTCTCCAAAGTCGCGTGGCAGAGCTCGCTTCTGTCCTGCCATGTTGCTAGTTGTTGCTAGTTGCTAGTTTTCAGGTCCCGTTTTCAGTATTGTGAAACGGGATTAGAAGACTTGACTTTCGTTTGGTTTGACGTTCCTAAGTTGTGACAGGGATGTGTCAGAGACTTGAAATCAACTCCTGCTGACAGCTGAGGCCCGTAGCTTTCCAACGACACCACGTGCGACGTAAGTTTCGAACCGGAAGTGGACTGTACTTTCGTTTTGATATAGATACTTTGTTTTTCATATATCTCGGGAACCGTAGGTCGTAGAGACTTGAAACCAAGACCTACCCCCCCATTTTACGGGGTGGGCCTGCTGACGGGACCACCCTCGACTCTCTACGAGCTTCCGTTCAGGAGATACGTCACTTACGGTTCTGTGACGTTCCGTTTTATGTATCTCGGGAACCGTAGGTCGTAGAGACTCGGGACCAAGACAGGCGTGTTCAGCGCCCTCACAAACCATCTGACGGATCTTGGTTGCAAGTCTCTACGACCTACGGTTCCCGAGTTATAAGTTATGGCGGGTCACGATTTCCAATCGGTCAGAAGAAGAAGAAGAAGAACCACACACGTGGACCGTCGTGTGGCGTTGAGCCAGGCCCAAAACCATGCACCCTGGTCGGCCGGGAAAGCTCGGGGCTCCCCCTGACTTCTATGGAGATATACACACACGGGGACCGCCGTGCGGCGTCTGGGGAGGCCCAAAATGATGCCCCGTGGCCAGCCAGACAAACCCCAGTCTCCCCCAGTGACTTCTCTGGAGGTTTGTGTTTCTCAAAACTGGGTTTCCGATTTCGAGCGGGAGGTAGCCTACAGAGTGCACGTAAAGTGGTCACGATAGGAGAAGGTGAAAGTGAAAAAAGTTTGAAAAATTATTCATACGGCCCTTCTCCTATCGAAAAACTTAGAAAATATTTCGCTCAGCAAAGATAGGAGGAAGGCTAAGTGACAAAAGTGGGAAAACTTCCTCCTATTTCACACACTGCCAAGAGGCCGGCTCGGCTGCATGCTGCGTCCGACGGAGGTCACTCATCCTCGGACACAGCTCTGCGCGCGTGCACCCCCAGCTCTGGAGCTCTGACTTTGACATTTTCACATACTTCCAGGAGGCCGACTCGGCTGCTGCTGCGTCCGACAAGGTCACTCATCCTCGGACACAGCTCTGCGCGCGTGCACCCCCAGCTCTGGAGCTCTGACTTTGACATTTTCACAGACTTCCAGGAGGCCGACTCGGCTGCTGCTGCGTCCGACAAGGTCACTCATCCTCGGACACAGCTCTGCGCGCGTGCACCCCCAGCTCTGGAGGTCCGACTTTGACATACTCACAGACTTCCAAGAGGCCGGCTCGGCTGCTGCTGCGTCCGACGAGAGCACTCATCCTCGGACACAGCTCTGCGCGCGTGCACCCCCAGCCCTGGAAGTCTGACTTTTTTTTTATTCTCTCTTCTTCCACACACTGTCAATAGGCGGGCATGGCTGCAGGTTAATCCGACGGAGGGCACTCATTTTGGGCCGCACATCCGTGCGCGTGCACCCCCCCAGCCCTGGAAGTCTGACTTTTTTTTTATTCTCTCTTCTCCCACACACTGTCAATAGGCGGGCATGGCTGCAGGTTAATCCGACGGAGGGCACTCATCCCGGGCCGCACATCCGTGCGCGTGCACCCCCCCAGCCCTGGAAGTCTGACTTTTTTTTTATTCTCTCTTCTTCCACACACTGTCAATAGGCGGGCATGGCTGCAGGTTAATCCGACGGAGGGCACTCATCCCGGGCCGCACATCCGTGCGCGTGCACCCCCCCAGCCCTGGAAGTCTGACTTTTTTTTTTTCTCTCTTCTTCCACACACTGTCAATAGGCGTGCATGGCTGCAGGTTAATCCGACGGAGGGCACTCATCCCGGGCCACAGCTCAGTGCCAGTGCGCGTCCCAGCCTTGGAAGTCTGACTTTAATATTGTGTTTTTTTCCTACTTTCACACACTGTCAATAGGCGTGCATGGCTGCAGGTTAATCCGACGGAGGGCACTCATCCCGGGGCACAGCTCAGTGCCAGTGCGCGTCCCAGCTCTGGAAGTCTGACTTTAATATTGTGTTTTTTTCCTACTTTCACACACTGTCAATAGCCGGGCATGGCTGCAGGTTAATCCGACGGAGGTCACTCATTTTCGGCGAGGGAGTGAGGGAGGCAGGGAGGGCTGCAGCTTTGCCCGGCCATGGGGAAATAAATGCTGAGTGGAAACAGGCAGGCGCTATTGCCAACAGCGGCCAGCAGATGGCGCCAAGAGACCGCACTTGACGCTCCGTCCGGCTGACTGGGGGAAAGAAAAAAAAAAAAAACCCTCCAAGACTCGCCACCGAGAATCCTGCCCGTATACAGGCAATCGAACCGGGCCGGAATGTCGGGACCCGTGCCCTCAGACCCGGGCGAAAAGCCCTTGCAGCTCAGTCACGCTCCGGCCGGTCCAGGTCCGCGCCGAGCCACAATTACGCACCGCGAAGCCGGACTTCTGCTCCGCCGCAGACCCGTAGACCCTCGGACGCGTTGCGGGGAACCCAGACGTTAAATAGAGACCTCAACCACGCCGAACTGTCGGGACTCTCACCCTCAGAGCTGGCTGAAAAGCCCGCGGACATCGGTCAAACACCGGCCCGCCCAGGTCCACAAGAGTCCACACAGGCGGACTCTCCGTCGAACGCGAAACGCCAAGACGCGCCGCACGCAAACCAGCCGGGAAACGGACAGCTGAACACGGCCGAACTCGGGCCACTTGTGCCCCCAAGGCTGTGTGAAAAGCCCATGCACCTCACCCAAGCACCGGCCGGTCCAGCTCCGCGCCGCGCCACAATGACGCACCGCGAAGCCGGACTTCTGCTCCGTCCGTAGACCCGTAAAACACTCGGACGCGTCGCGGGGATTCCCGCAGGTAAATAGACACAAGAACCGAGCCGAACTGTCGGGACTATCACCCTCAGAGCTGGCTGAAAAGCCCGCGGACATCGGTCAAACACCGGCCCGCCCAGGTCCACAAGAGTCCACACAGGCGGACTCTCCGTCGAACGCGAAACGCCAAGACGCGCCGCACGCAAACCAGCCGGGAAACGGACAGCTGAACACGGCCGAACTCGGGCCACTTGTGCCCACAAGGCTGTGTGAAAAGCCCATGGAGCTCGCCCAAGCACCGGCCAGTCCAGGTCCGCGCCGCGCCACAATTACGCACCGCGAAGCCGGACTTCTGCGCCGTCCATAGACCCGTAAACCCTCGTACGCGTTGCGGGGATTCCCGCAGGTAAATAGATGCAAAAACCCAGCCGAACTCTCGGCCCTGATGCCCCCAGACCATGGTGAAAAGCCCGTGGTCCTCACTAAAACACCGGCCCGCCCAGGGCCACAAGAGTCCGCACCGGAGAACCGGGAACTCTGCCGGTAACCCCCCCGATTATAGGCTCAAAACCCCGGCCGAACTCTCGGGCCTGACGGACTCATGGCGAGCTTCAGACGACCCCGGCACCAGGCGGCCCCGTGGACCAGGCCGACGGAGCGGGTGCACCTGGCCCAGGACAGGCACCCACTGCCGGCCTCACTCTCCTCCACACACACCCGTCTTTTAGGGCCCGAGCGCCGACAACGTCGGGCTGCGAAGCCCTATTGTTATTCAAATGTTTTTTCTTATTCTTTCACGGGTACGACCTGCGTTTTGGGGATCTTCGCCTGAAAAAAAACTAACGCAAATTGGAGTGTCTATAGGGCCTGGTGAAAAATTTGAGAATTTGGCGTCGGTCAGGAAAAAGTTGCTCGCTAGCGCCACCTAGTGGGAGATTCGCCATCCTCGCCGCACCGTAAGTCCGATTGACATGAAACTTTGCACACATGTGTAAACAAGTCTCCTCTACAAAAAAGCCATTGGGAGTACCAAAGTCCGCCTACCGAAATTTCCCGCCATCTTGGATTTTATGAAAAAAAGGAAGTTGCGCAGTTCTCGGAAACCGTTGGTCCGATTTGGACGAAATTTGGTACACATACTCTGTAGACCTAGCTGAGGGGGTGGTCCACAAATGTTTCGAAAATATGCATGTTATCAGAAGATATCGGCCAATGAACATTAGAGGGTGGGGCTACCAAAATGCAATTAGCATAACTCAATAACTTTTGCCCCTAAAATTACGAAACTACAAACCTATGTTGTTATAGGTTCAAAGAACATGCATGTCAAGTTTCATCAAAATTGGGTAATGTTTGGCGCTGCCACAAATTTCCAACAAGTGCCATTTTTGCCCGTTTTTGGCTGTTTTTGCCCATTCACAGGGGTCACACAAAGTCAAAAAATCATTATACCGTTGATCCGATCGA